>NW_028232020.1:175000-235000 GCF_054491065.1 Syngnathus leptorhynchus
TAGGACGGCCCGCCGACTACACGACCGTTTGGGAGAGCGAGTGCAAGGTTAGGCGAGCTGGGCGGTAACTCGGGTTAGTCTGGGGAGACTCGCGGTGGACAGGGGGGCGCGAATCCGGCCGGGCGGCCCCATCGATTAAGCATTGGTAGGGAGCCGAGGATGAGCCGTGCGAAGTGGCCTCGGAGGCGGTCCGTGGGGGACGACGGGGGGGGGGACGGGCGTCGGCCCTCCGGCCCGAGCAGAGAACGTTCGGTCACCCAAGCGGGAATCTGCGCCCCGGCCCGAGTCGGACTCGGTCGGTGCGGCCCGCTGAGGCCCTCAACTATTCCCGTACGCGGGGGTCGGGAGCTGCGGCGCTGCGCCGGCGACTTACCCGCGCGAGGCACGCACTGCGTGCGGCCAGGATGCGGAGTTGGATCGGCGCTGGTTGGGAACCCTCGGGGAACGAAGGCGGACGGCGGCCAGCCGGCGCCGACGAACCCGTCGGGGAGGGGGCTGGTGGCAGGCGCGATCGGCACTATTGCTGACTGCCGGGAGGGAAGCTGCGCCCCGGCCGAGTCAGACTCAGCCGTTGCGGCCCCCCCGAGCCCGCAGCGCGTAGCGCGGAAGCCATACGCCCCCCCGATGCGGAGCGACAGACGCCCCCGCGACCGCGGTTGGTCGGGAAGGCTTTTCGGATAGAGGTCGGACGGTGTGTGTGGACGGCTTCCCGTGGTGCCGCCGCTATCAAGCCGGAGGGTTTGAGAAACGACATTCGCGGAAGGACCGGCGCGGCCGGCGGACGCTCGCACGCGCGGCGCCCGACACTCAGCCGCTCGCTCGGCCTCCGTGGATCGTGGCTAGGTGGGATGGATGCCAAACCGGGTCGTCTCGGTCTCGCCGCAGTACGGTCGCGCCGGGGCCTGCGGGGCGGCGCGGGGAGCGCACGCTCACGCGGCGGCCGGGGCGCTAGAGTGCGACCCGCAGTGGGTAGGAACCGTCCACCCGACGTCGGACGAGCCGAGGCCGATGGGGGCCCTACCAAGGCGGGTCATGAGTGCCAGTCGGTCAGTTGGGTGAGGGGGTACTCGGAGGCCCGCCGGGAGCAGACGGGCGACCGGGGATGGGGGGCGTACGCGGGCGGGCGCCGGGAGAAGACGGCCCGTCCGGGGTCGAATCTCGGCCTGTGTTTTCGGAGCCGGCCGGGCATCACGCTCCCTCCTTGGATGGACAACATTCGTAGTTGACACTTTGTGTCATTTTATCCGAGCGGGCGGGCGCCTCGAGAGGCGGACCGTCCGGGGCGACTCTCGGCCTGTGTTTTCGGAGCCGGCCGGGCCTCAAGCTCCCTCCTTGGATGGACAACATTCGTAGTTGACACTTTGTGTCATTTTATCCGAGCGGGCGGGCGCCGCGAGGCGGACCGTCCGGGGCGACTCTCGGCCTGTGTTTTCGGAGCCGGCCGGGCATCACGCTCCCTCCTTGGATGGACAACATTCGTAGTTGACACTTTGTGTCATTTTATCCGAGCGGGCGGGCGCCTCGAGAGGCGGACCGTCCGGGGCGACTCTCGGCCTGTGTTTTCGGAGCCGGCCGGGCCTCAAGCTCCCTCCTTGGATGGACAACATTCGTAGTTGACACTTTGTGTCATTTTATCCGAGCGGGCGGGCGCCGCGAGGCGGACCGTCCGGGGCGACTCTCGGCCTGTGTTTTCGGAGCCGGCCGGGCATCACGCTCCTTCCTTGGATGGACAACATTCGCAGTTGACACTTTGTGTCATTTTATCCGAGCAGACGGGCGCCTCGAGAGGCGGACCGTCCGGGGCGACTCTCGGCCTGTGTTTTCGGAGCCGGCCGGGCATCACGCTCCCTCCTTGGATGGACAACATTCGTAGTTGACACTTTGTGTCATTTTATCCGAGCGGGCGGGCGCCTCGAGAGGCGGACCGTCCGGGGCGACTCTCGGCCTGTGTTTTCGGAGCCGGCCGGGCCTCACGCTCCCTCCTTGGATGGACAACATTCGTAGTTGACACTTTGTGTCATTTTATCCGAGCGGGCGGGCGCCGCGAGGCGGACCGTCCGGGGCGACTCTCGGCCTGTGTTTAAGGAGCCGGCCGGGCATCACGCTCCTTCCTTGGATGGACAACATTCGCAGTTGACACTTTGTGTCATTTTATCCGAGCAGACGGGCGCCGCGAGGCGGACCGTCCGGGGCGACTCTCGGCCTGTGTTTTCGGAGCCGGCCGGGCATCACGCTCCCTCCTTGGATGGACAACATTCGTAGTTGACACTTTGTGTCATTTTATCCGAGCGGGCGGGCGCCTCGAGAGGCGGACCGTCCGGGGCGACTCTCGGCCTGTGTTTTCGGAGCCGGCCGGGCCTCAAGCTCCCTCCTTGGATGGACAACATTCGTAGTTGACACTTTGTGTCATTTTATCCGAGCGGGCGGGCGCCGCGAGGCGGACCGTCCGGGGCGACTCTCGGCCTGTGTTTAAGGAGCCGGCCGGGCATCACGCTCCTTCCTTGGATGGACAACATTCGCAGTTGACACTTTGTGTCATTTTATCCGAGCAGACGGGCGCCGCGAGGCGGACCGTCCGGGGCGACTCTCGGCCTGTGTTTTCGGAGCCGGCCGGGCATCACGCTCCCTCCTTGGATGGACAACATTCGTAGTTGACACTTTGTGTCATTTTATCCGAGCAGACGGGCGCCGCGAGGCGGACCGTCCGGGGCGACTCTCGGCCTGTGTTTAAGGAGCCGGCCGGGCATCACGCTCCTTCCTTGGATGGACAACATTCGCAGTTGACACTTTGTGTCATTTTGTTCGGCCTGTGTTTAAGGAGGCGGCCGTCCTCCACTCGGTCCGTGTTTAAGGAGCGACACTCGCGCTCCGGTTTGGCCTGTATTTAGGGAGGCGGCCGTCCTCCGCTTGGTCTGTGTTAAGGGCGACACTCGGTCCATGTTTGAGGAGCCTGGCCCTGACGCTCCTCTCCGGCCTGTGTTTAAGGAGGCGGCCGTCCTCCCCTTGGTCTGTGTTAAGGGCGACACTCGGTCCATGTTTGAGGAGCCTGGCCCTGACGCTCCTCTCCGGCCTGTGTTTAAGGAGGCGGCCGTCCTCCCCTTGGTCTGTGTTAAGGGCGACACTCGGTCCATGTTTGAGGAGCCTGGCCCTGACGCTCCTCTCCGGCCTGTGTTTAAGGATGCGGCCGTCCTCCCCTTGGTCTGTGTTAAGGGCGACACTCGGTCCATGTTTGAGGAGCCTGGCCCTGACGCTCCTCTCCGGCCTGTGTTTAAGGAGGCGGCCGTCCTCCCCTTGGTCTGTGTTAAGGGCGACACTCGGTCCATGTTTGAGGAGCCTGGCCCTGACGTTCCTCTCCGGCCTGTGTTTAAGGAGGCGGCCGTCCTCCCCTTGGTCTGTGTTAAGGGCGACACTCGGTCCATGTTTAAGGAGCCTGGCCCTGACGCTCCTCTCCGGCCTGTGTTTAAGGAGGCGGCCGTCCTCCCCTTGGTCTGTGTTAAGGGCGACACTCGGTCCATGTTTGAGGAGCCTGGCCCTGACGCTCCTCTCCGGCCTGTGTTTAAGGAGGCGGCCGTCCTCCCCTTGGTCTGTGTTAAGGGCGACACTCGGTCCGTGTTTAAGGAGCCGGCCCTGACGCTCCTCTTCGGCCTGTGTTTAAGGAGGCGGCCGTCCTCCACTTCCTTCCATGCACCACCACATTCGCAGTTGACACTTTGCCATTTTTTCAGAGAGGTGACACTTAGTCGTTTTTTCGAAAGTTGACACTTAGTCGTTTTTTCGAAAGTTGACACTTTGCCGTTTTTTCAGAGAGGTGACACTTTGTCGTTTTTTCGAAAGTTGACACTTAGCCGTTTTTTCGAAAGTTGACACTTAGCCGTTTTTTCGAAAGTTGACACTTAGTCGTTTTTTCGAAAGTTGACACTTAGTCACTTTTTCGCCACAGTGACACCTCCAGCGCGTGCCACGGCGCTTTTCAGGTCTTCTATCCGACCTTGTGCTGTCGAGGACGGCGTGTCCGACGCCGTGGGGAGACCAGCACCATCTCCTCCATACTCGTAAACGAGGTGCTTTGGAAAACGGGGGGAAAGTCGATGAGTACACTGACTACTGGGACCATTTCATTGTACTCTGGCGCACCTGAAGACCAAAAAAGGTACTGCACCTTAGCCCGGGTACCTCACCCCCTGGTACCTCGAGGAGAACTTAGAAAAATTTCGACAAATTTTTGGTGAGCTCCAGGGAGAGAGGCTGATTTTTCGCTTTTTGAGGCCGACCGCCGAACCGGCGCGGGGCGGACTCACAAGCCCCGCAGAGCCGTGGGCACTTAGTCGTTTTTTCGAAAGTTGACACTTAGCCGTTTTTTCGAAAGTTGACACTTAGCCGTTTTTTCGAAAGTCGACACTTAGCCGTTTTTTCGAAAGTTGACACTTAGTCGTTTTTTCGCCGATTTTGCTGGGACCTCCAGGCGAGGACCGGCGTTTTTCGTCTTCCGGGTCCGACCCGGGAACCAGCGCCGAGCGGACACATTCGCTCGCTAGTGCCGTTGGCACTTAGAAAATTTTTCGTTTGTCATGAGCTCCGGGCGGAGACCGGCGTTTTTCGTCTTCCGGGTTCGACCCGGGAACCAGCGCCGAGCGGACACATTCGCTCGCTAGTGCCGTTGGCACTTAGAAAATTTTTCGTTTGTCATGAGCTCCGGGCGGAGACCGGCGTTTTTCGTCTTCCGGGTCCGACCCGGGAACCAGCGCCGAGCGGACACATTCGCTCGCTAGTGCCGTTGGCACTTAGAAAATTTTTCGTTTGTCATGAGCTCCGGGCGGAGACCGGCGTTTTTCGTCTTCCGGGTTCGACCCGGGAACCAGCGCCGAGCGGACACATTCGCTCGCTAGTGCCGTTGGCACTTAGAAAAAAAAGAACCGGGCTGGTTCAAAAAAGAACCGGGCGACCCGTTAAAATTGCTTAGCCGAGGTCCTGGAAGCCTTACACGGCGTGTTCTTGTGCAAAAAGCCGCTCCCGAGCTCCAGCTGGAAGTGTAAAAAGAACCGGGCTGGATAAAAAAAAGAACCGGGCTGGTTCAAAAAAGAACCGGGCGACCCGTTAAAATTGCTTAGCCGAGGTCCTGGAAGCCTAACACGGCGTGTTCTTGTGCAAAAAGCCGCTCCCGAGCTCCAGCTGGAAGTGTAAAAAGAACCGGGCTGGATAAAAAAAAGAACCGGACTCGGCTTCACTCTCTCACAAGCCCCGCCTGGAGCTCCCCAGCCCACCCCTGGTACCTCAACTACCGAGGCCAGCCGCTCGACCAGGCCGGCCGAGAGTTCCAGCCGCTCGGCTTCACTCTCTCACAAGACCCGCCTGGAGCTCCCCGGCCCACCCCTGGTACCTCAACTACCGAGGCCAGCCGCTCGACCACGCCGGCTGAGAGTTCCAGCCGCTCGGCTTCACTCTCTCACAAGACCCGCCTGGAGCTCCCCGGCCCACCCCTGGTACCTCAACTACCGAGGCCAGCCGTTCGACCACGCCGGCGCAGAGTTCCAGCCGCTCGGATAAGCTCTGTCACTCTCCTGCCGCGCAGCCACCGGTAACGGGGAAATGTCGCCGCCTTGTGGACACGCCGTTGTAAATGAATGGGCTTTCGCACTTAGTGCAATTTTCGCCAACTCTCTGACTTAGAGCTATGGAAGTATGGAGCTATGGAGCCACCAGCCACCCAGGCTGGAGCTCTGGAGCTCTGGAGCTCTGGTGCTATGGAAGTATGGAGCTCTGGTGCTATGGAAGTATGGAGCTATGGAGCTATGGAAGTATGGAGCTATGGAGCTCTGGAAGTATGGAGCTATGGAGCTATGGAGGTATGGAGCTATGGAGCCCTGGAGCTATGGAGCCCTGGAGCTATGGAAGTATGGAGCTCTGGTGCTATGGAGCTATGGAGCTCTGGTGCTATGGAGCTATGGAGCTCTGGTGCTATGGAGCTATGGAGCTATGGAGCTCTGGTGCTATGGAGCTATGGAGCTCTGGTGCTATGGAGCTATGGAGCTCTGGTGCTATGGAGCTCTGGAGCTCTGGAGGTATGGAGCTCTGGTGCTATGGAGCTATGGAGCTCTGGTGCTATGGAGCTATGGAGCTCTGGTGCTATGGAGCTCTGGAGGTATGGAGCTCTGGTGCTATGGAGCTATGGAAGTATAGAGCTATGGAAGTATGGAGCTCTGGAGGTATGGAGGTATGGAGCTATGGAGCTCTGCAGCTATGGAAGTATGGAGCTCTGGAGGTATGGAGCCACCAGCCAGCACCCTCCGTGGCTGGATCAATGGAAGTGTTTAGGTACCAGGCAGCCAAAGGGCCGAGGCCTCACGCTCGACCACGCCGGCGCAGAGTTCCAGCCGCTCGGATAAGCTCTGTCACTCACCCGCCGCGCAGCCACCGGTAACGGGGAAATGTCGCCGCCTGGCGGACACGCCGTTGTAAATGAATGGGCTATCCCCGGGCGCGCCCTTTACGCACGCCCGCCGTCATTCTACGGAGACTAAGTTCCGCCCCGGGGAGGCTGCCTCCTCCCCTCCGCGGCCCGGGGATGCTGCCTCATCCCCGGACGCGCCCTTTACGCACGCCCGCCGTCATTCTACGGAGACTAAGTTCCGCCCCGGGGAGGCTGCCTCCTCCCCTCCGCGGCCCAGGGATGCTGCCTCATCCCCGGGCGCGCCCGCTGTCTTCCGCCGCGGCGTAATTTCTTCAAAGTCCGATGACGCCCCTGGTAGCGGCCCACCCCGGAGGGGGGATGCCGACCGGCCCCCGGAGGTGACACCGGCCGACAAAAGGTTGGATCGAGGGCTGACTCTCAATAGATCGCAGCGATGTAGCTGCTCTGCTACTTACGAGACCCTGACCCAGAATCAGGTCGTATGCAAGTCATTTAGACCTGATAGGCTGCCTCCCTGTCGGAGGTGATAGGGCAGACATTCGAATGAGACGTCGCCGCCGCGGAGGGCCGGCGATCGGCTGGAAGTTATCGAGGATCACCAAGGGAGGCCGGGCCGGACGCGCGGAGGGCCGCGGCGCGGCGCGTGAACGCCGGCGCGACCCCTGGGCCCGCGCGCCCGGGCACCGCGTGGGTTTTGGGTCTGATAAATGCGCGCGTCCCCGGAGGTCGGCGCCCGTTTGCATGTATTAGCTCTAGAATTGCCACAGTTAGCCAAGTAACTGAGGAGCGATCAAAGGAACCATAACTGATTTAATGAGCCATTCGCAGTTTCGCTGTACGGGCCGTGTGCACTTAGACTTGCATGGCTTAATCTTTGAGACAAGCATATGCTACTGGCAGGATCAACCAGGTAGGAGAGAGGGTGGCTGGGTAGCGCCTCTCGCTCGCCGGCCCGCCGGAGCGGGGGCTCGCGCGACTGTTTTCCGGACGCCGGCCGCGGTTCGCGGGGGCTCTAGGTGGTCTGAGGCTGCCGCGGGGTGAGATGGATCGGGCTGGACCCGGCGCAGCCGAAGCCGAGGACGCGGAACCTCGAACGCGACCCTCGCGGACCCCTAAACGAGAGGAGCTGCTCTGGTGCTATGGAGCTATGGAGCTCTGGTGCTATGGAGCTATGGAGGTATGGAGCCACCAGCCAGCACCCTCCGTGGCTGGATCAATGGAAGTGTTTTAGGTACCAGGCAGCCAAAGGGCCGAGGCCTCACGCTCGACCACGCCGGCGCAGAGTTCCAGCCGCTCGGATAAGCTCTGTCACTCACCCGCCGCGCAGCCACCGGTAACGGGGAAATGTCGCCGCCTGGCGGACACGCCGTTGTAAATGAATGGGCTTTCGCACTTAGTGCAATTTTCGCCAACTCTCTGACTTAGAGCTATGGAAGTATGGAGCTATGGAGCCACCAGCCACCCAGGCTGGAGCTATGGAGCTCTGGAGGTATGGAGCTCAGGTGCTATGGAAGTATGGAGCTATGGAGCTATGGAAGTATGGAGCTATGGAGCTATGGAGCTCTGGAAGTATGGAGCTATGGAGCTCTGGAGGTATGGAGCTATGGAGCCCTGGAGCCCTGGAGCTATGGAGCTCTGGTGCTATGGAGGTATGGAGCTCTGGAGGTATGGAGCTCTGGAGGTATGGAGCTATGGAGCTATGGAGCCCTGGAGCTATGGAGCTATGGAGCCCTGGAGCTATGGAGCTATGGAGCCCTGGAGCTATGGAGCTCTGGTGCTATGGAGCTATGGAGCTCTGGTGCTATGGAGCTATGGAGCTCTGGTGCTATGGAGCTATGGAGCTCTGGTGCTATGGAGCTATGGAGCTCTGGAAGTATGGAGCTATGGAGCTCTGGAGGTATGGAACTATGGAGCCCTGGAGCTATGGAGCCCTGGAGCTATGGAAGTATGGAGCTCTGGTGCTATGGAGCTATGGAGCTCTGGTGCTATGGAGCTATGGAGCTCTGGAGCTATGGAGCTCTGGAGGTATGGAGCTATGGAGCTATGGAGCTCTGGAGGTATGGAGCTATGGAGCTATGGAAGTATGGAGCTCTGGTGCTATGGAGCTATGGAGCTCTGGTGCTATGGAGCTATGGAGCTCTGGTGCTATGGAGCTATGGAACTCTGGAAGTATGGAGCTCTGGTGCTATGGAGCTATGGAGCTCTGGTGCTATGGAGCTATGGAGCTCTGGTGCTATGGAGCTATGGAGCTCTGGTGCTATGGAGCTCTGGTGCTATGGAGCTCTGGTGCTATGGAGCTATGGAGCTCTGGTGCTATGGAGCTATGGAGCTCTGGAGGTATGGAGCTCTGGAGGTATGGAGCTCTGGAGGTATGGAGCTTTGGAGCCCTGGAGCTCTGGAGGTATGGAGCTATGGTGCTATGGAGCTCTGAAGCCATGGAGCTCTGGTGCTATGGAGCTCTGGAGCTCTGGAGGTATGGAGCTCTGGAGGTATGGAGCTATGGAGCCCTGGAGCTCTGGAGGTATGGAGCTATGGTGCTATGGAGCTCTGAAGCCATGGAGCTCTGGTGCTATGGAGCTCTGGAGCTCTGGAGGTATGGAGCTCTGGAGGTATGGAGCTATGGAGCCCTGGAGCTCTGGAGGTATGGAGCTATGGTGCTATGGAGCTCTGAAGCCATGGAGCTCTGGTGCTATGGAGCTCTGGAGCTCTGGAGGTATGGAGCTCTGGAGGTATGGAGCTCTGGAGGTATGGAGCTATGGAGCCCTGGAGCTCTGGAGGTATGGAGCTATGGTGCTATGGAGCTCTGAAGCCATGGAGCTCTGGTGCTATGGAGCTCTGGAGGTATGGAGCTCTGGAGGTATGGAGCTCTGGAGGTATGGAGCTATGGAGCCCTGGAGCTCTGGAGGTATGGAGCTATGGTGCTATGGAGCTCTGAAGCCATGGAGCTCTGGTGCTATGGAGCTCTGGAGGTATGGAGCTCTGGAGGTATGGAGCTCTGGAGGTATGGAGCTATGGAGCCCTGGAGCTCTGGAGGTATGGAGCTATGGTGCTATGGAGCTCTGAAGCCATGGAGCTCTGGTGCTATGGAGCTATGGAGCTCTGGTGCTATGGAGCTATGGAGGTATGGAGCCACCAGCCAGCACCCTCCGTGGCTGGATCAATGGAAGTGATTTAGGTACCAGGCAGCCAAAGGGCCGAGGCCTCACGCTCGACCACGCCGGCGCAGAGTTCCAGCCGCTCGGATAAGCTCTGTCACTCACCCGCCGCGCAGCCACCGGTAACGGGGAAATGTCGCCGCCTGGCGGACACGCCGTTGTAAATGAATGGGCTTTCGCACTTAGTGCAATTTTCGCCAACTCTCTGACTTAGAGCTATGGAAGTATGGAGCTATGGAGCCACCAGCCACCCAGGCTGGAGCTATGGAGCTCTGGAGGTATGGAGCTCAGGTGCTATGGAAGTATGGAGCTATGGAGCTATGGAAGTATGGAGCTATGGAGCTATGGAGCTCTGGAAGTATGGAGCTATGGAGCTCTGGAGGTATGGAGCTATGGAGCCCTGGAGCCCTGGAGCTATGGAGCTCTGGTGCTATGGAGGTATGGAGCTCTGGAGGTATGGAGCTCTGGAGGTATGGAGCTATGGAGCTATGGAGCCCTGGAGCTATGGAGCTATGGAGCCCTGGAGCTATGGAGCTATGGAGCCCTGGAGCTATGGAGCTATGGAGCTCTGGTGCTATGGAGCTATGGAGCTCTGGTGCTATGGAGCTATGGAGCTCTGGTGCTATGGAGCTATGGAGCTCTGGTGCTATGGAGCTATGGAGCTCTGGAAGTATGGAGCTATGGAGCTCTGGAGGTATGGAGCTATGGAGCCCTGGAGCTATGGAGCCCTGGAGCTATGGAAGTATGGAGCTCTGGTGCTATGGAGCTATGGAGCTCTGGTGCTATGGAGCTATGGAGCTCTGGAGCTATGGAGCTCTGGAGGTATGGAGCTATGGAGCTATGGAGCTCTGGAGGTATGGAGCTATGGAGCTATGGAAGTATGGAGCTCTGGTGCTATGGAGCTATGGAGCTCTGGTGCTATGGAGCTATGGAGCTCTGGTGCTATGGAGCTATGGAGCTCTGGAAGTATGGAGCTCTGGTGCTATGGAGCTATGGAGCTCTGGTGCTATGGAGCTATGGGGCTCTGGTGCTATGGAGCTATGGAGCTCTGGTGCTATGGAGCTCTGGTGCTATGGAGCTATGGAGCTCTGGTGCTATGGAGCTATGGAGCTCTGGAGGTATGGAGCTCTGGAGGTATGGAGCTCTGGAGGTATGGAGCTTTGGAGCCCTGGAGCTCTGGAGGTATGGAGCTATGGTGCTATGGAGCTCTGAAGCCATGGAGCTCTGGTGCTATGGAGCTCTGGAGCTCTGGAGGTATGGAGCTCTGGAGGTATGGAGCTATGGAGCCCTGGAGCTCTGGAGGTATGGAGCTATGGTGCTATGGAGCTCTGAAGCCATGGAGCTCTGGTGCTATGGAGCTCTGGAGCTCTGGAGGTATGGAGCTCTGGAGGTATGGAGCTATGGAGCCCTGGAGCTCTGGAGGTATGGAGCTATGGTGCTATGGAGCTCTGAAGCCATGGAGCTCTGGTGCTATGGAGCTCTGGAGCTCTGGAGGTATGGAGCTCTGGAGGTATGGAGCTCTGGAGGTATGGAGCTATGGAGCCCTGGAGCTCTGGAGGTATGGAGCTATGGTGCTATGGAGCTCTGAAGCCATGGAGCTCTGGTGCTATGGAGCTCTGGAGGTATGGAGCTCTGGAGGTATGGAGCTCTGGAGGTATGGAGCTATGGAGCCCTGGAGCTCTGGAGGTATGGAGCTATGGTGCTATGGAGCTCTGAAGCCATGGAGCTCTGGTGCTATGGAGCTCTGGAGGTATGGAGCTCTGGAGGTATGGAGCTCTGGAGGTATGGAGCTATGGAGCCCTGGAGCTCTGGAGGTATGGAGCTATGGTGCTATGGAGCTCTGAAGCCATGGAGCTCTGGTGCTATGGAGCTCTGGAGGTATGGAGCTCTGGAGGTATGGAGCTCTGGAGGTATGGAGCTATGGAGCCCTGGAGCTCTGGAGGTATGGAGCTATGGTGCTATGGAGCTCTGAAGCCATGGAGCTCTGGTGCTATGGAGCTATGGAGCTCTGGTGCTATGGAGCTATGGAGGTATGGAGCCACCAGCCAGCACCCTCCGTGGCTGGATCAATGGAAGTGTTTTAGGTACCAGGCAGCCAAAGGGCCGAGGCCTCACGCTCGACCACGCCGGCGCAGAGTTCCAGCCGCTCGGATAAGCTCTGTCACTCACCCGCCGCGCAGCCACCGGTAACGGGGAAATGTCGCCGCCTTGTGGACACGCCGTTGTAAATGAATGGGCTTTCGCACTTAGTGCAATTTTCGCCAACTCTCTGACTTAGAGCTATGGAAGTATGGAGCTATGGAGCCACCAGCCACCCAGGCTGGAGCTCTGGAGCTCTGGAGGTATGGAGCTCTGGTGCTATGGAAGTATGGAGCTCTGGTGCTATGGAAGTATGGAGCTATGGAGGTATGGAAGTATGGAGCTATGGAAGTATGGAGCTATGGAGCTCTGGAAGTATGGAGCTATGGAGCTCTGGAGGTATGGAGCCCTGGAGCTATGGAGCCCTGGAGCTATGGAAGTATGGAGCTCTGGTGCTATGGAGCTATGGAGCTCTGGTGCTATGGAGCTATGGAGCTATGGAGCTCTGGAGCTATGGAGCTCTGGAGGTATGGAGCTATGGAGCTATGGAGCTCTGGAGGTATGGAGCTATGGAGCTATGGAAGTATGGAGCTCTGGTGCTATGGAGCTATGGAGCTCTGGTGCTATGGAGCTATGGAGCTCTGGTGCTATGGAGCTATGGAGCTATGGAGCTCTGGAAGTATGGAGCTCTGGTGCTATGGAGCTATGGAGCTCTGGTGCTATGGAGCTATGGAGCTCTGGTGCTATGGAGCTCTGGTGCTATGGAGCTCTGGTGCTATGGAGCTATGGAGCTCTGGTGCTATGGAGCTATGGAGCTCTGGAGGTATGGAGCTCTGGAGGTATGGAGCTCTGGAGGTATGGAGCTATGGAGCCCTGGAGCTCTGGAGGTATGGAGCTATGGTGCTATGGAGCTCTGAAGCCATGGAGCTCTGGTGCTATGGAGCTCTGGAGCTCTGGAGGTATGGAGCTCTGGAGGTATGGAGCTATGGAGCCCTGGAGCTCTGGAGGTATGGAGCTATGGAGCTCTGAAGCCATGGAGCTCTGGTGCTATGGAGCTCTGGAGCTCTGGAGGTATGGAGCTCTGGAGGTATGGAGCTCTGGAGGTATGGAGCTATGGAGCCCTGGAGCTCTGGAGGTATGGAGCTATGGTGCTATGGAGCTCTGAAGCCATGGAGCTCTGGTGCTATGGAGCTCTGGAGGTATGGAGCTCTGGAGGTATGGAGCTCTGGAGGTATGGAGCTATGGAGCCCTGGAGCTCTGGAGGTATGGAGCTATGGTGCTATGGAGCTCTGAAGCCATGGAGCTCTGGTGCTATGGAGCTCTGGAGGTATGGAGCTCTGGAGGTATGGAGCTCTGGAGGTATGGAGCTATGGAGCCCTGGAGCTCTGGAGGTATGGAGCTATGGTGCTATGGAGCTCTGAAGCCATGGAGCTCTGGTGCTATGGAGCTATGGAGCTCTGGTGCTATGGAGCTATGGAGGTATGGAGCCACCAGCCAGCACCCTCCGTGGCTGGATCAATGGAAGTGTTTTAGGTACCAGGCAGCCAAAGGGCCGAGGCCTCACGCTCGACCACGCCGGCGCAGAGTTCCAGCCGCTCGGATAAGCTCTGTCACTCACCCGCCGCGCAGCCACCGGTAACGGGGAAATGTCGCCGCCTGGCGGACACGCCGTTGTAAATGAATGGGCTTTCGCACTTAGTGCAATTTTCGCCAACTCTCTGACTTAGAGCTATGGAAGTATGGAGCTATGGAGCCACCAGCCACCCAGGCTGGAGCTCTGGAGCTCTGGAGGTATGGAGCTCTGGTGCTATGGAAGTATGGAGCTCTGGTGCTATGGAAGTATGGAGCTATGGAGGTATGGAAGTATGGAGCTATGGAAGTATGGAGCTATGGAGCTCTGGAAGTATGGAGCTATGGAGCTCTGGAGGTATGGAGCCCTGGAGCTATGGAGCCCTGGAGCTATGGAAGTATGGAGCTCTGGTGCTATGGAGCTATGGAGCTCTGGTGCTATGGAGCTATGGAGCTATGGAGCTCTGGAGCTATGGAGCTCTGGAGGTATGGAGCTATGGAGCTATGGAGCTCTGGAGGTATGGAGCTATGGAGCTATGGAAGTATGGAGCTCTGGTGCTATGGAGCTATGGAGCTCTGGTGCTATGGAGCTATGGAGCTCTGGTGCTATGGAGCTATGGAGCTATGGAGCTCTGGAAGTATGGAGCTCTGGTGCTATGGAGCTATGGAGCTCTGGTGCTATGGAGCTATGGAGCTCTGGTGCTATGGAGCTCTGGTGCTATGGAGCTCTGGTGCTATGGAGCTATGGAGCTCTGGTGCTATGGAGCTCTGGAGGTATGGAGCTCTGGAGGTATGGAGCTCTGGAGGTATGGAGCTATGGAGCCCTGGAGCTCTGGAGGTATGGAGCTATGGTGCTATGGAGCTCTGAAGCCATGGAACTCTGGTGCTATGGAGCTATGGAGCTCTGGTGCTATGGAGCTATGGAGATATGGAGCTCTGGAAGTATGGAGCTCTGGTGCTATGGAGCTATGGAGCTCTGGTGCTATGGAGCTATGGAGCTCTGGTGTTATGGAGCTATGGAGCTCTGGTGCTATGGAGCTCTGGTGCTATGGAGCTCTGGTGCTATGGAGCTATGGAGCTCTGGTGCTATGGAGCTATGGAGCTCTGGAGGTATGGAGCTCTGGAGGTATGGAGCTCTGGAGGTATGGAGCTATGGAGCCCTGGAGCTCTGGAGGTATGGAGCTATGGTGCTATGGAGCTCTGAAGCCATGGAGCTCTGGTGCTATGGAGCTCTGGAGCTCTGGAGGTATGGAGCTCTGGAGGTATGGAGCTATGGAGCCCTGGAGCTCTGGAGGTATGGAGCTATGGTGCTATGGAGCTCTGAAGCCATGGAGCTCTGGTGCTATGGAGCTCTGGAGCTCTGGAGGTATGGAGCTCTGGAGGTATGGAGCTCTGGAGGTATGGCGCTATGGAGCCCTGGAGCTCTGGAGGTATGGAGCTATGGTGCTATGGAGCTCTGAAGCCATGGAGCTCTGGTGCTATGGAGCTCTGGAGGTATGGAGCACTGGAGGTATGGAGCTCTGGAGGTATGGAGCTATGGAGCCCTGGAGCTCTGGAGGTATGGAGCTATGGTGCTATGGAGCTCTGAAGCCATGGAGCTCTGGTGCTATGGAGCTCTGGAGGTATGGAGCTCTGGAGGTATGGAGCTCTGGAGGTATGGAGCTATGGAGCCCTGGAGCTCTGGAGGTATGGAGCTATGGTGCTATGGAACTCTGAAGCCATGGAGCTCTGGTGCTATGGAGCTATGGAGCTCTGGTGCTATGGAGCTATGGAGGTATGGAGCCACCAGCCAGCACCCTCCGTGGCTGGATCAATGGAAGTGTTTTAGGTACCAGGCAGCCAAAGGGCCGAGGCCTCACGCTCGACCACGCCGGCGCAGAGTTCCAGCCGCTCGGATAAGCTCTGTCACTCACCCGCCGCGCAGCCACCGGTAACGGGGAAATGTCGCCGCCTGGCGGACACGCCGTTGTAAATGAATGGGCTTTCGCACTTAGTGCAATTTTCGCCAACTCTCTGACTTAGAGCTATGGAAGTATGGAGCTATGGAGCCACCAGCCACCCAGGCTGGAGCTATGGAGCTCTGGAGGTATGGAGCTCAGGTGCTATGGAAGTATGGAGCTATGGAGCTATGGAAGTATGGAGCTATGGAGCTATGGAGCTCTGGAAGTATGGAGCTATGGAGCTCTGGAGGTATGGAGCTATGGAGCCCTGGAGCTATGGAGCTCTGGTGCTATGGAGGTATGGAGCTCTGGAGGTATGGAGCTCTGGAGGTATGGAGCTATGGAGCCCTGGAGCTATGGAGCTATGGAGCCCTGGAGCTATGGAGCCCTGGAGCTATGGAGCTATGGAGCTCTGGTGCTATGGAGCTATGGAGCTCTGGTGCTATGGAGCTATGGAGCTCTGGTGCTATGGAGCTATGGAGCTCTGGTGCTATGGAGCTATGGAGCTCTGGAAGTATGGAGCTATGGAGCTCTGGAGGTATGGAGCTATGGAGCCCTGGAGCTATGGAGCCCTGGAGCTATGGAAGTATGGAGCTCTGGTGCTATGGAGCTATGGAGCTCTGGTGCTATGGAGCTATGGAGCTCTGGAGCTATGGAGCTCTGGAGGTATGGAGCTATGGAGCTATGGAGCTCTGGAGGTATGGAGCTATGGAGCTATGGAAGTATGGAGCTCTGGTGCTATGGAGCTATGGAGCTCTGGTGCTATGGAGCTATGGAGCTCTGGTGCTATGGAGCTATGGAGCTCTGGAAGTATGGAGCTCTGGTGCTATGGAGCTATGGAGCTCTGGTGCTATGGAGCTATGGAGCTCTGGTGCTATGGAGCTATGGAGCTCTGGTGCTATGGAGCTCTGGTGCTATGGAGCTCTGGTGCTATGGAGCTATGGAGCTCTGGTGCTATGGAGCTATGGAGCTCTGGAGGTATGGAGCTCTGGAGGTATGGAGCTCTGGAGGTATGGAGCTTTGGAGCCCTGGAGCTCTGGAGGTATGGAGCTATGGTGCTATGGAGCTCTGAAGCCATGGAGCTCTGGTGCTATGGAGCTCTGGAGCTCTGGAGGTATGGAGCTCTGGAGGTATGGAGGTATGGAGCCCTGGAGCTCTGGAGGTATGGAGCTATGGTGCTATGGAGCTCTGAAGCCATGGAGCTCTGGTGCTATGGAGCTCTGGAGCTCTGGAGGTATGGAGCTCTGGAGGTATGGAGCTATGGAGCCCTGGAGCTCTGGAGGTATGGAGCTATGGTGCTATGGAGCTCTGAAGCCATGGAGCTCTGGTGCTATGGAGCTCTGGAGCTCTGGAGGTATGGAGCTCTGGAGGTATGGAGCTCTGGAGGTATGGAGCTATGGAGCCCTGGAGCTCTGGAGGTATGGAGCTATGGTGCTATGGAGCTCTGAAGCCATGGAGCTCTGGTGCTATGGAGCTCTGGAGGTATGGAGCTCTGGAGGTATGGAGCTCTGGAGGTATGGAGCTATGGAGCCCTGGAGCTCTGGAGGTATGGAGCTATGGTGCTATGGAGCTCTGAAGCCATGGAGCTCTGGTGCTATGGAGCTCTGGAGGTATGGAGCTCTGGAGGTATGGAGCTCTGGAGGTATGGAGCTATGGAGCCCTGGAGCTCTGGAGGTATGGAGCTATGGTGCTATGGAGCTCTGAAGCCATGGAGCTCTGGTGCTATGGAGCTCTGGAGGTATGGAGCTCTGGAGGTATGGAGCTCTGGAGGTATGGAGCTATGGAGCCCTGGAGCTCTGGAGGTATGGAGCTATGGTGCTATGGAGCTCTGAAGCCATGGAGCTCTGGTGCTATGGAGCTATGGAGCTCTGGTGCTATGGAGCTATGGAGGTATGGAGCCACCAGCCAGCACCCTCCGTGGCTGGATCAATGGAAGTGTTTTAGGTACCAGGCAGCCAAAGGGCCGAGGCCTCACGCTCGACCACGCCGGCGCAGAGTTCCAGCCGCTCGGATAAGCTCTGTCACTCACCCGCCGCGCAGCCACCGGTAACGGGGAAATGTCGCCGCCTTGTGGACACGCCGTTGTAAATGAATGGGCTTTCGCACTTAATGCAATTTTCGCCAACTCTCTGACTTAGAGCTATGGAAGTATGGAGCTATGGAGCCACCAGCCACCCAGGCTGGAGCTCTGGAGCTCTGGAGGTATGGAGCTCTGGTGCTATGGAAGTATGGAGCTCTGGTGCTATGGAAGTATGGAGCTATGGAGGTATGGAAGTATGGAGCTATGGAAGTATGGAGCTATGGAGCTCTGGAAGTATGGAGCTATGAAGCTCTGGAGGTATGGAGCCCTGGAGCTATGGAGCCCTGGAGCTATGGAAGTATGGAGCTCTGGTGCTATGGAGCTATGGAGCTCTGGTGCTATGGAGCTATGGAGCTCTGGAGCTATGGAGCTCTGGAGGTATGGAGCTATGGAGCTATGGAGCTCTGGAGGTATGGAGCTATGGAGCTATGGAAGTATGGAGCTCTGGTGCTATGGAGCTATGGAGCTCTGGTGCTATGGAGCTATGGAGCTCTGGTGCTATGGAGCTATGGAGCTATGGAGCTCTGGAAGTATGGAGCTCTGGTGCTATGGAGCTATGGAGCTCTGGTGCTTTGGAGCTATGGAGCTCTGGTGCTATGGAGTTCTGGTGCTATGGAGCTCTGGTGCTATGGAGCTATGGAGCTCTGGTGCTATGGAGCTCTGGAGGTATGGAGCTCTGGAGGTATGGAGCTCTGGAGGTATGGAGCTATGGAGCCCTGGAGCTCTGGAGGTATGGAGCTATGGTGCTATGGAGCTCTGAAGCCATGGAGCTCTGGTGCTATGGAGCTATGGAGCTCTGGTGCTATGGAGCTATGGAGCTATGGAGCTCTGGAAGTATGGAGCTCTGGTGCTATGGAGCTATGGAGCTCTGGTGCTATGGAGCTATGGAGCTCTGGTGCTATGGAGCTATGGAGCTCTGGTGCTATGGAGCTCTGGTGCTATGGAGCTCTGGTGCTATGGAGCTATGGAGCTCTGGTGCTATGGAGCTATGGAGCTCTGGAGGTATGGAGCTCTGGAGGTATGGAGCTCTGGAGGTATGGAGCTATGGAGCCCTGGAGCTCTGGAGGTATGGAGCTATGGTGCTATGGAGCTCTGAAGCCATGGAGCTCTGGTGCTATGGAGCTCTGGAGCTCTGGAGGTATGGAGCTCTGGAGGTATGGAGCTATGGAGCCCTGGAGCTCTGGAGGTATGGAGCTATGGAGCTCTGAAGCCATGGAGCTCTGGTGCTATGGAGCTCTGGAGCTCTGGAGGTATGGAGCTCTGGAGGTATGGAGCTCTGGAGGTATGGAGCTATGGAGCCCTGGAGCTCTGGAGGTATGGAGCTATGGTGCTATGGAGCTCTGAAGCCATGGAGCTCTGGTGCTATGGAGCTCTGGAGGTATGGAGCTCTGGAGGTATGGAGCTCTGGAGGTATGGAGCTATGGAGCCCTGGAGCTCTGGAGGTATGGAGCTATGGTGCTATGGAGCTCTGAAGCCATGGAGCTCTGGTGCTATGGAGCTCTGGAGGTATGGAACTCTGGAGGTATGGAGCTCTGGAGGTATGGAGCTATGGAGCCCTGGAGCTCTGGAGGTATGGAGCTATGGTGCTATGGAGCTCTGAAGCCATGGAGCTCTGGTGCTATGGAGCTATGGAGCTCTGGTGCTATGGAGCTATGGAGGTATGGAGCCACCAGCCAGCACCCTCCGTGGCTGGATCAATGGAAGTGTTTTAGGTACCAGGCAGCCAAAGGGCCGAGGCCTCACGCTCGACCACGCCGGCGCAGAGTTCCAGCCGCTCGGATAAGCTCTGTCACTCACCCGCCGCGCAGCCACCGGTAACGGGGAAATGTCGCCGCCTGGCGGACACGCCGTTGTAAATGAATGGGCTTTCGCACTTAGTGCAATTTTCGCCAACTCTCTGACTTAGAGCTATGGAAGTATGGAGCTATGGAGCCACCAGCCACCCAGGCTGGAGCTATGGAGCTCTGGAGGTATGGAGCTCAGGTGCTATGGAAGTATGGAGCTATGGAGCTATGGAAGTATGGAGCTATGGAGCTATGGAGCTCTGGAAGTATGGAGCTATGGAGCTCTGGAGGTATGGAGCTATGGAGCCCTGGAGCCCTGGAGCTATGGAGCTCTGGTGCTATGAAGGTATGGAGCTCTGGAGGTATGGAGCTCTGGAGGTATGGAGCTATGGAGCTATGGAGCCCTGGAGCTATGGAGCTATGGAGCCCTGGAGCTATGGAGCTATGGAGCCCTGGAGCTATGGAGCTATGGAGCTCTGGTGCTATGGAGCTATGGAGCTCTGGTGCTATGGAGCTATGGAGCTCTGGTGCTATGGAGCTATGGAGCTCTGGTGCTATGGAGCTATGGAGCTCTGGAAGTATTGAGCTATGGAGCTCTGGAGGTATGGAGCTATGGAGCCCTGGAGCTATGGAGCCCTGGAGCTATGGAAGTATGGAGCTCTGGTGCTATGGAGCTATGGAGCTCTGGTGCTATGGAGCTATGGAGGTATGGAGCCACCAGCCAGCACCCTCCGTGGCTGGATCAATGGAAGTGATTTAGGTACCAGGCAGCCAAAGGGCCGAGGCCTCACGCTCGACCACGCCGGCGCAGAGTTCCAGCCGCTCGGATAAGCTCTGTCACTCACCCGCCGCGCAGCCACCGGTAACGGGGAAATGTCGCCGCCTGGCGGACACGCCGTTGTAAATGAATGGGCTTTCGCACTTAGTGCAATTTTCGCCAACTCTCTGACTTAGAGCTATGGAAGTATGGAGCTATGGAGCCACCAGCCACCCAGGCTGGAGCTATGGAGCTCTGGAGGTATGGAGCTCAGGTGCTATGGAAGTATGGAGCTATGGAGCTATGGAAGTATGGAGCTATGGAGCTATGGAGCTCTGGAAGTATGGAGCTATGGAGCTCTGGAGGTATGGAGCTATGGAGCCCTGGAGCCCTGGAGCTATGGAGCTCTGGTGCTATGGAGGTATGGAGCTCTGGAGGTATGGAGCTCTGGAGGTATGGAGCTATGGAGCTATGGAGCCCTGGAGCTATGGAGCTATGGAGCCCTGGAGCTATGGAGCTATGGAGCCCTGGAGCTATGGAGCTATGGAGCTCTGGTGCTATGGAGCTATGGAGCTCTGGTGCTATGGAGCTATGGAGCTCTGGTGCTATGGAGCTATGGAGCTCTGGTGCTATGGAGCTATGGAGCTCTGGAAGTATGGAGCTATGGAGCTCTGGAGGTATGGAGCTATGGAGCCCTGGAGCTATGGAGCCCTGGAGCTATGGAAGTATGGAGCTCTGGTGCTATGGAGCTATGGAGCTCTGGTGCTATGGAGCTATGGAGCTCTGGAGCTATGGAGCTCTGGAGGTATGGAGCTATGGAGCTATGGAGCTCTGGAGGTATGGAGCTATGGAGCTATGGAAGTATGGAGCTCTGGTGCTATGGAGCTATGGAGCTCTGGTGCTATGGAGCTATGGAGCTCTGGTGCTATGGAGCTATGGAGCTCTGGAAGTATGGAGCTCTGGTGCTATGGAGCTATGGAGCTCTGGTGCTATGGAGCTATGGGGCTCTGGTGCTATGGAGCTATGGAGCTCTGGTGCTATGGAGCTCTGGTGCTATGGAGCTATGGAGCTCTGGTGCTATGGAGCTATGGAGCTCTGGAGGTATGGAGCTCTGGAGGTATGGAGCTCTGGAGGTATGGAGCTTTGGAGCCCTGGAGCTCTGGAGGTATGGAGCTATGGTGCTATGGAGCTCTGAAGCCATGGAGCTCTGGTGCTATGGAGCTCTGGAGCTCTGGAGGTATGGAGCTCTGGAGGTATGGAGCTATGGAGCCCTGGAGCTCTGGAGGTATGGAGCTATGGTGCTATGGAGCTCTGAAGCCATGGAGCTCTGGTGCTATGGAGCTCTGGAGCTCTGGAGGTATGGAGCTCTGGAGGTATGGAGCTATGGAGCCCTGGAGCTCTGGAGGTATGGAGCTATGGTGCTATGGAGCTCTGAAGCCATGGAGCTCTGGTGCTATGGAGCTCTGGAGCTCTGGAGGTATGGAGCTCTGGAGGTATGGAGCTCTGGAGGTATGGAGCTATGGAGCCCTGGAGCTCTGGAGGTATGGAGCTATGGTGCTATGGAGCTCTGAAGCCATGGAGCTCTGGTGCTATGGAGCTCTGGAGGTATGGAGCTCTGGAGGTATGGAGCTCTGGAGGTATGGAGCTATGGAGCCCTGGAGCTCTGGAGGTATGGAGCTATGGTGCTATGGAGCTCTGAAGCCATGGAGCTCTGGTGCTATGGAGCTCTGGAGGTATGGAGCTCTGGAGGTATGGAGCTCTGGAGGTATGGAGCTATGGAGCCCTGGAGCTCTGGAGGTATGGAGCTATGGTGCTATGGAGCTCTGAAGCCATGGAGCTCTGGTGCTATGGAGCTCTGGAGGTATGGAGCTCTGGAGGTATGGAGCTCTGGAGGTATGGAGCTATGGAGCCCTGGAGCTCTGGAGGTATGGAGCTATGGTGCTATGGAGCTCTGAAGCCATGGAGCTCTGGTGCTATGGAGCTATGGAGCTCTGGTGCTATGGAGCTATGGAGGTATGGAGCCACCAGCCAGCACCCTCCGTGGCTGGATCAATGGAAGTGTTTTAGGTACCAGGCAGCCAAAGGGCCGAGGCCTCACGCTCGACCACGCCGGCGCAGAGTTCCAGCCGCTCGGATAAGCTCTGTCACTCACCCGCCGCGCAGCCACCGGTAACGGGGAAATGTCGCCGCCTTGTGGACACGCCGTTGTAAATGAATGGGCTTTCGCACTTAGTGCAATTTTCGCCAACTCTCTGACTTAGAGCTATGGAAGTATGGAGCTATGGAGCCACCAGCCACCCAGGCTGGAGCTCTGGAGCTCTGGAGGTATGGAGCTCTGGTGCTATGGAAGTATGGAGCTCTGGTGCTATGGAAGTATGGAGCTATGGAGGTATGGAAGTATGGAGCTATGGAAGTATGGAGCTATGGAGCTCTGGAAGTATGGAGCTATGGAGCTCTGGAGGTATGGAGCCCTGGAGCTATGGAGCCCTGGAGCTATGGAAGTATGGAGCTCTGGTGCTATGGAGCTATGGAGCTCTGGTGCTATGGAGCTATGGAGCTATGGAGCTCTGGAGCTATGGAGCTCTGGAGGTATGGAGCTATGGAGCTATGGAGCTCTGGAGGTATGGAGCTATGGAGCTATGGAAGTATGGAGCTCTGGTGCTATGGAGCTATGGAGCTCTGGTGCTATGGAGCTATGGAGCTCTGGTGCTATGGAGCTATGGAGCTATGGAGCTCTGGAAGTATGGAGCTCTGGTGCTATGGAGCTATGGAGCTCTGGTGCTATGGAGCTATGGAGCTCTGGTGCTATGGAGCTCTGGTGCTATGGAGCTCTGGTGCTATGGAGCTATGGAGCTCTGGTGCTATGGAGCTATGGAGCTCTGGAGGTATGGAGCTCTGGAGGTATGGAGCTCTGGAGGTATGGAGCTATGGAGCCCTGGAGCTCTGGAGGTATGGAGCTATGGTGCTATGGAGCTCTGAAGCCATGGAGCTCTGGTGCTATGGAGCTCTGGAGCTCTGGAGGTATGGAGCTCTGGAGGTATGGAGCTATGGAGCCCTGGAGCTCTGGAGGTATGGAGCTATGGAGCTCTGAAGCCATGGAGCTCTGGTGCTATGGAGCTCTGGAGCTCTGGAGGTATGGAGCTCTGGAGGTATGGAGCTCTGGAGGTATGGAGCTATGGAGCCCTGGAGCTCTGGAGGTATGGAGCTATGGTGCTATGGAGCTCTGAAGCCATGGAGCTCTGGTGCTATGGAGCTCTGGAGGTATGGAGCTCTGGAGGTATGGAGCTCTGGAGGTATGGAGCTATGGAGCCCTGGAGCTCTGGAGGTATGGAGCTATGGTGCTATGGAGCTCTGAAGCCATGGAGCTCTGGTGCTATGGAGCTCTGGAGGTATGGAGCTCTGGAGGTATGGAGCTCTGGAGGTATGGAGCTATGGAGCCCTGGAGCTCTGGAGGTATGGAGCTATGGTGCTATGGAGCTCTGAAGCCATGGAGCTCTGGTGCTATGGAGCTATGGAGCTCTGGTGCTATGGAGCTATGGAGGTATGGAGCCACCAGCCAGCACCCTCCGTGGCTGGATCAATGGAAGTGTTTTAGGTACCAGGCAGCCAAAGGGCCGAGGCCTCACGCTCGACCACGCCGGCGCAGAGTTCCAGCCGCTCGGATAAGCTCTGTCACTCACCCGCCGCGCAGCCACCGGTAACGGGGAAATGTCCCCGCCTGGCGGACACGCCGTTGTAAATGAATGGGCTTTCGCACTTAGTGCAATTTTCGCCAACTCTCTGACTTAGAGCTATGGAAGTATGGAGCTATGGAGCCACCAGCCACCCAGGCTGGAGCTCTGGAGCTCTGGAGGTATGGAGCTCTGGTGCTATGGAAGTATGGAGCTCTGGTGCTATGGAAGTATGGAGCTATGGAGGTATGGAAGTATGGAGCTATGGAAGTATGGAGCTATGGAGCTCTGGAAGTATGGAGCTATGGAGCTCTGGAGGTATGGAGCCCTGGAGCTATGGAGCCCTGGAGCTATGGAAGTATGGAGCTCTGGTGCTATGGAGCTATGGAGCTCTGGTGCTATGGAGCTATGGAGCTATGGAGCTCTGGAGCTATGGAGCTCTGGAGGTATGGAGCTATGGAGCTATGGAGCTCTGGAGGTATGGAGCTATGGAGCTATGGAAGTATGGAGCTCTGGTGCTATGGAGCTATGGAGCTCTGGTGCTATGGAGCTATGGAGCTCTGGTGCTATGGAGCTATGGAGCTATGGAGCTCTGGAAGTATGGAGCTCTGGTGCTATGGAGCTATGGAGCTCTGGTGCTATGGAGCTATGGAGCTCTGGTGCTATGGAGCTCTGGTGCTATGGAGCTCTGGTGCTATGGAGCTATGGAGCTCTGGTGCTATGGAGCTCTGGAGGTATGGAGCTCTGGAGGTATGGAGCTCTGGAGGTATGGAGCTATGGAGCCCTGGAGCTCTGGAGGTATGGAGCTATGGTGCTATGGAGCTCTGAAGCCATGGAACTCTGGTGCTATGGAGCTATGGAGCTCTGGTGCTATGGAGCTATGGAGATATGGAGCTCTGGAAGTATGGAGCTCTGGTGCTATGGAGCTATGGAGCTCTGGTGCTATGGAGCTATGGAGCTCTGGTGTTATGGAGCTATGGAGCTCTGGTGCTATGGAGCTCTGGTGCTATGGAGCTCTGGTGCTATGGAGCTATGGAGCTCTGGTGCTATGGAGCTATGGAGCTCTGGAGGTATGGAGCTCTGGAGGTATGGAGCTCTGGAGGTATGGAGCTATGGAGCCCTGGAGCTCTGGAGGTATGGAGCTATGGTGCTATGGAGCTCTGAAGCCATGGAGCTCTGGTGCTATGGAGCTCTGGAGCTCTGGAGGTATGGAGCTCTGGAGGTATGGAGCTATGGAGCCCTGGAGCTCTGGAGGTATGGAGCTATGGTGCTATGGAGCTCTGAAGCCATGGAGCTCTGGTGCTATGGAGCTCTGGAGCTCTGGAGGTATGGAGCTCTGGAGGTATGGAGCTCTGGAGGTATGGCGCTATGGAGCCCTGGAGCTCTGGAGGTATGGAGCTATGGTGCTATGGAGCTCTGAAGCCATGGAGCTCTGGTGCTATGGAGCTCTGGAGGTATGGAGCACTGGAGGTATGGAGCTCTGGAGGTATGGAGCTATGGAGCCCTGGAGCTCTGGAGGTATGGAGCTATGGTGCTATGGAGCTCTGAAGCCATGGAGCTCTGGTGCTATGGAGCTCTGGAGGTATGGAGCTCTGGAGGTATGGAGCTCTGGAGGTATGGAGCTATGGAGCCCTGGAGCTCTGGAGGTATGGAGCTATGGTGCTATGGAACTCTGAAGCCATGGAGCTCTGGTGCTATGGAGCTATGGAGCTCTGGTGCTATGGAGCTATGGAGGTATGGAGCCACCAGCCAGCACCCTCCGTGGCTGGATCAATGGAAGTGTTTTAGGTACCAGGCAGCCAAAGGGCCGAGGCCTCACGCTCGACCACGCCGGCGCAGAGTTCCAGCCGCTCGGATAAGCTCTGTCACTCACCCGCCGCGCAGCCACCGGTAACGGGGAAATGTCGCCGCCTGGCGGACACGCCGTTGTAAATGAATGGGCTTTCGCACTTAGTGCAATTTTCGCCAACTCTCTGACTTAGAGCTATGGAAGTATGGAGCTATGGAGCCACCAGCCACCCAGGCTGGAGCTATGGAGCTCTGGAGGTATGGAGCTCAGGTGCTATGGAAGTATGGAGCTATGGAGCTATGGAAGTATGGAGCTATGGAGCTATGGAGCTCTGGAAGTATGGAGCTATGGAGCTCTGGAGGTATGGAGCTATGGAGCCCTGGAGCCCTGGAGCTATGGAGCTCTGGTGCTATGAAGGTATGGAGCTCTGGAGGTATGGAGCTCTGGAGGTATGGAGCTATGGAGCTATGGAGCCCTGGAGCTATGGAGCTATGGAGCCCTGGAGCTATGGAGCTATGGAGCCCTGGAGCTATGGAGCTATGGAGCTCTGGTGCTATGGAGCTATGGAGCTCTGGTGCTATGGAGCTATGGAGCTCTGGTGCTATGGAGCTATGGAGCTCTGGTGCTATGGAGCTATGGAGCTCTGGAAGTATTGAGCTATGGAGCTCTGGAGGTATGGAGCTATGGAGCCCTGGAGCTATGGAGCCCTGGAGCTATGGAAGTATGGAGCTCTGGTGCTATGGAGCTATGGAGCTCTGGTGCTATGGAGCTATGGAGCTCTGGAGCTATGGAGCTCTGGAGGTATGGAGCTATGGAGCTATGGAGCTCTGGAGGTATGGAGCTATGGAGCTATGGAAGTATGGAGCTCTGGTGCTATGGAGCTATGGAGCTCTGGTGCTATGGAGCTATGGAGCTCTGGTGCTATGGAGCTATGGAGCTATGGAGCTCTGGAAGTATGGAGCTCTGGTGCTATGGAGCTATGGAGCTCTGGTGCTATGGAGCTATGGAGCTCTGGTGCTATGGAGCTATGGAGCTCTGGTGCTATGGAGCTCTGGTGCTATGGAGCTCTGGTGCTATGGAGCTATGGAGCTCTGGTGCTATGGAGCTATGGAGCTCTGGAGGTATGGAGCTCTGGAGGTATGGAGCTCTGGAGGTATGGAGCTTTGGAGCCCTGGAGCTCTGGAGGTATGGAGCTATGGTGCTATGGAGCTCTGAAGCCATGGAGCTCTGGTGCTATGGAGCTCTGGAGCTCTGGAGGTATGGAGCTCTGGAGGTATGGAGCTATGGAGCCCTGGAGCTCTGGAGGTATGGAGCTATGGTGCTATGGAGCTCTGAAGCCATGGAGCTCTGGTGCTATGGAGCTCTGGAGCTCTGGAGGTATGGAGCTCTGGAGGTATGGAGCTATGGAGCCCTGGAGCTCTGGAGGTATGGAGCTATGGTGCTATGGAGCTCTGAAGCCATGGAGCTCTGGTGCTATGGAGCTCTGGAGCTCTGGAGGTATGGAGCTCTGGAGGTATGGAGCTCTGGAGGTATGGAGCTATGGAGCCCTGGAGCTCTGGAACCAGCGCCGAGCGGACACATTCGCTCGCAAGTGCCGTTGGCACTTAGAAAATTTTTCGTTTGTCATGAGCTCCGGGCGAGGACCGGCGTTTTTCGTCTTCCGGGTTCGACCCGGGAACCAGCGCCGAGCGGACACATTCGCTCGCAAGTGCCGTTGGCACTTAGAAAATTTTTCGTTTGTCATGAGCTCCGGGCGGAGACCGGCGTTTTTCGTCTTCCGGGTCCGACCCGGGAACCAGCGCCGAGCGGACACATTCGCTCGCAAGTGCCGTTGGCACTTAGAAAATTTTTCGTTTGTCATGAGCTCCGGGCGAGGACCGGCGTTTTTCGTCTTCCGGGTTCGACCCGGGAACCAGCGCCGAGCGGACACATTCGCTCGCAAGTGCCGTTGGCACTTGGAAAATTTTTCGTTTGTCATGAGCTCCGGGCGGAGACCGGCGTTTTTCGTCTTCCGGGTTCGACCCGGGAACCAGCGCCGAGCGGACACATTCGCTCGCAAGTGCCGTTGGCACTTAGAAAATTTTTCGTTTGTCATGAGCTCCGGGCGAGGACCGGCGTTTTTCGTCTTCCGGGTTCGACCCGGGAACCAGCGCCGAGCGGACACATTCGCTCGCAAGTGCCGTTGGCACTTAGAAAATTTTTCGTTTGTCATGAGCTCCGGGCGGAGACCGGCGTTTTTCGTCTTCCGGGTTCGACCCGGGAACCAGCGCCGAGCGGACACATTCGCTCGCAAGTGCCGTTGGCACTTAGAAAATTTTTCGTTTGTCATGAGCTCCGGGCGGAGACCGGCATTTTTCGTCATTCGAGGCCGACGGGGGAACCAGCCGGAGCGGACACGTTTGCTCGGAAGAGCCGTTGGCACTTAGAAAAAATTCCGTGTCTCGTGAGCTCCAGGGGGGACAGGCTGGTTTTATTCATCCGTAGCCGACATGGGAACCAGCGCGGAGCGGATTGGTGTTGCGCTGGCATATACCTCATCTCTCTCAGGAGTCCCCCCCTTATACGTGCCGATTGTGTTTTGGAAAACGGGGGGTAACTGGATGAGTACACTGACTAGGGGGACCAGTACACTAGCGAGTGGGACCAGTACACTGACTAGTGGGACCAACACACTATGAGCGCCTGGTACCTAAAATGGAAGTATAGAGGCCGACTTTCGGGCAAGATCACGCCGTGTTAGGCTTCCAGGACCTCGGCTAAGCAATTTTAACGGGTCGCCCGGTTCTTTTTTGATCCAGCCCGGTTCTTTTTTTATCCAGCCCGGTTCTTTTTACACTTCCAGCTGGAGCTCGGGAGCGGCTTTTTGCACAAGATCACGCCGTGTTAGGCTTCCAGGACCTCGGCTAAGCAATTTTAACGGGCCGCCCGGTTCTTTTTTGATCCAGCCCGGTTCTTTTTTTTATCCAGCCTGGTTCTTTTTACACTTCCAGCTGGAGCTCGGGAGCGGCTTTTTGCACAAGATCACGCCGGGTTAGGCTTCCAGGACCTCGGCTAAGCAATTTTAACGGGTCGCCCGGTTCTTTTTTTTTATCCAGCCCGGTTCTTTTTTTTATCCAGCCTGGTTCTTTTTACACTTCCAGCTGGAGCTCGGGAGCGGCTTTTTGCACAAGATCACGCCGTGTTAGGCTTCCAGGACCTCGGCTAAGCAATTTTAACGGGTCGCCCGGTTCTTTTTTGATCCAGCCCGGTTCTTTTTTTATCCAGCCCGGTTCTTTTTACACTTCCAGCTGGAGCTCGGGAGCGGCTTTTTGCACAAGATCACGCCGTGTTAGGCTTCCAGGACCTCGGCTAAGCAATTTTAACGGGTCGCCCGGTTCTTTTTTGATCCAGCCCGGTTCTTTTTTTTATCCAGCCCGGTTCTTTTTACACTTCCAGCTGGAGCTCGGGAGCGGCTTTTTGCACAAGATCACGCCGGGTTAGGCTTCCAGGACCTCGGCTAAGCAATTTTAACGGGCCGCCCGGTTCTTTTTTTTATCCAGCCCGGTTCTTTTTACACTTCCAGCTGGAGCTCTGGAGCGGCTTTTTGCACAAGATCACGCCGTGTTAGGCTTCCAGGACCTCGGCTAAGCAATTTTAACGGGTCGCCCGGTTCTTTTTTGATCCAGCCCGGTTCTTTTTTTTATCCAGCCCGGTTCTTTTCACACTTCCAGCTGGAGCTCGGCAGCGGCTATTTGCACAAGATCACGCCGGGTTAGGCTTCCAGGACCTCGGCTAAGCAATTTTAACGGGTCGCCCGGTTCTTTTTTGATCCAGCCCGGTTATTTTTTTTATCCAGCCCGGTTCTTTTCACACTTCCAGCTGGAGCTCGGCAGCGGCTATTTGCACAAGATCACGCCGGGTTAGGCTTCCAGGACCTCGGCTAAGCAATTTTAACGGGTCGCCCGGTTCTTTTTTGATCCAGCCCGGTTCTTTTTTTTTATCCAGCCCGGTTCTTTTTACACTTCCAGCTGGAGCTCGGGAGCGGCTTTTTGCACAAGATCACGCCGGGTTAGGCTTCCAGGACCTCGGCTAAGCAATTTTAACGGGCCGCCCGGTTCTTTTTTTTATCCAGCCCGGTTCTTTTTACACTTCCAGCTGGAGCTCGGGAGCGGCTTTTTGCACAAGATCACGCCGGGTTAGGCTTCCAGGACCTCGGCTAAGCAATTTTAACGGGTCGCCCGGTTCTTTTTTTGATCCAGCCCGGTTCTTTTTTTATCCAGCCCGGTTCTTTTTACACTTCCAGCTGGAGCTCGGGAGCGGCTTTTTGCACAAGATCACGCCGTGTTAGGCTTCCAGGACCTCGGCTAAGCAATTTTAACGGGTCGCCCGGTTCTTTTTTGATCCAGCCCGGTTCTTTTTTTTATCCAGCCCGGTTCTTTTCACACTTCCAGCTGGAGCTCGGCAGCGGCTATTTGCACAAGATCACGCCGGGTTAGGCTTCCAGGACCTCGGCTAAGCAATTTTAACGGGCCGCCCGGTTCTTTTTTTTATCCAGCCCGGTTCTTTTTACACTTCCAGCTGGAGCTCGGGAGCGGCTTTTTGCACAAGATCACGCCGTGTTAGGCTTCCAGGACCTCGGCTAAGCAATTTTAACGGGCCGCCCGGTTCTTTTTTTTATCCAGCCCGGTTCTTTTTTTATCCAGCCCGGTTCTTTTTACACTTCCAGCTGGAGCTCGGGAGCGGCTTTTTGCACAAGATCACGCCGTGTTAGGCTTCCAGGACCTCGGCTAAGCAATTTTAACGGGTCGCCCGGTTCTTTTTTGATCCAGCCCGGTTCTTTTTTTTATCCAGCCTGGTTCTTTTCACACTTCCAGCTGGAGCTCGGCAGCGGCTATTTGCACAAGATCACGCCGGGTTAGGCTTCCAGGACCTCGGCTAAGCAATTTTAACGGGCCGCCCGGTTCTTTTTTTTATCCAGCCCGGTTCTTTTTACACTTCCAGCTGGAGCTCGGGAGCGGCTTTTTGCACAAGATCACGCCGTGTTAGGCTTCCAGGACCTCGGCTAAGCAATTTTAACGGGCCGCCCGGTTCTTTTTTTTATCCAGCCCGGTTCTTTTTACACTTCCAGCTGGAGCTCGGGAGCGGCTTTTTGCACAAGATCACGCCGTGTTAGGCTTCCAGGACCTCGGCTAAGCAATTTTAACGGGCCGCCCGGTTCTTTTTTTTATCCAGCCCGGTTCTTTTTACACTTCCAGCTGGAGCTCGGGAGCGGCTTTTTGCACAAGATCACGCCGTGTTAGGCTTCCAGGACCTCGGCTAAGCAATTTTAACGGGCCGCCCGGTTCTTTTTTTTATCCAGCCCGGTTCTTTTTTTATCCAGCCCGGTTCTTTTTACACTTCCAGCTGGAGCTCGGGAGCGGCTTTTTGCACAAGATCACGCCGTGTTAGGCTTCCAGGACCTCGGCTAAGCAATTTTAACGGGTCGCCCGGTTCTTTTTTTATCCAGCCCGGTTCTTTTTTTTATCCAGCCCGGTTCTTTTTACACTTCCAGCTGGAGCTCGGGATGGACTTTTTGGGCAAGATCACGCCGACTTAGCAAGCAAGGTGGAAGTGCCAGCATGCTCCGTGGCTGGAAGTGTGGATGTGCCAGCACCCTCCGTGCCTGGAGCTATGGAAGTGTGGAGCTCCAGCACCCTCCGTGCCTATGGAAGTGTGGAGCTCCAGCACCCTCCCTGCCTATGGAAGTGTGGAGCTCCAGCACCCTCCCTGCCTATGGAAGTGTGGAGCTCCAGCACCCTCCGTGCCTATGGAAGTGTGGAGCTCCAGCACCCTCCCTGCCTATGGAAGTGTGGAGCTCCAGCACCCTCCCTGCCTATGGAAGTGTGGAGCTCCAGCACCCTCCCTGCCTATGGAAGTGTGGAGCTCCAGCACCCTCCCTGCCTATGGAAGTGTGGAGCTCCAGCACCCTCCCTGCCTATGGAAGTGTGGAGCTCCAGCACCCTCCCTGCCTATGGAAGTGTGGAGCTCCAGCACCCTCCCTGCCTATGGAAGTGTGGAGCTCCAGCACCCTCCCTGCCTATGGAAGTGTGGAGCTCCAGCACCCTCCCTGCCTATGGAAGTGTGGAGCTCCAGCACCCTCCCTGCCTATGGAAGTGTGGAGCTCCAGCACCCTCCCTGCCTATGGAAGTGTGGAGCTCCAGCACCCTCCCTGCCTATGGAAGTGTGGAGCTCCAGCACCCTCCGTGCCTATGGAAGTGTGGAGCTCCAGCACCCTCCGTGCCTATGGAAGTGTGGAGCTCCAGCACCCTCCGTGCCTATGGAAGTGTGGAGCTCCAGCACCCTCCGTGCCTATGGAAGTGTGGAGCTCCAGCACCCTCCGTGCCTATGGAAGTGTGGAGCTCCAGCACCCTCCGTGCCTATGGAAGTGTGGAGCTCCAGCACCCTCCGTGCCTATGGAAGTGTGGAGCTCCAGCACCCTCCGTGCCTGGAGCTATGGAGCTATGGAGCTATGGAAGTATGGAGCTATGGAGCTATGGAAGTATGGAGCTATGGAGCTCTGGAGCTATGGAGCTATGGAAGTATGGAGCTATGGAGCTATGGAGGTATGGAGCTCTGGAGCTCTGGAGGTATGGAGCTCTGGAGGTATGGAGCTATGGAGCCCTGGAGCTCTGGAGGTATGGAGCTATGGTGCTATGGAGCTCTGAAGCCATGGAGCTCTGGTGCTATGGAGCTCTGGAGCTCTGGAGGTATGGAGCTCTGGAGGTATGGAGCTATGGAGCCCTGGAGCTCTGGAGGTATGGAGCTATGGTGCTATGGAGCTCTGAAGCCATGGAGCTCTGGTGCTATGGAGCTCTGGAGCTCTGGAGGTATGGAGCTCTGGAGGTATGGAGCTCTGGAGGTATGGAGCTATGGAGCCCTGGAGCTCTGGAGGTATGGAGCTATGGTGCTATGGAGCTCTGAAGCCATGGAGCTCTGGTGCTATGGAGCTCTGGAGGTATGGAGCTCTGGAGGTATGGAGCTCTGGAGGTATGGAGCTATGGAGCCCTGGAGCTCTGGAGGTATGGAGCTATGGTGCTATGGAGCTCTGAAGCCATGGAGCTCTGGTGCTATGGAGCTCTGGAGGTATGGAGCTCTGGAGGTATGGAGCTCTGGAGGTATGGAGCTATGGAGCCCTGGAGCTCTGGAGGTATGGAGCTATGGTGCTATGGAGCTCTGAAGCCATGGAGCTCTGGTGCTATGGAGCTCTGGAGGTATGGAGCTCTGGAGGTATGGAGCTCTGGAGGTATGGAGCTATGGAGCCCTGGAGCTCTGGAGGTATGGAGCTATGGTGCTATGGAGCTCTGAAGCCATGGAGCTCTGGTGCTATGGAGCTATGGAGCTCTGGTGCTATGGAGCTATGGAGGTATGGAGCCACCAGCCAGCACCCTCCGTGGCTGGATCAATGGAAGTGTTTTAGGTACCAGGCAGCCAAAGGGCCGAGGCCTCACGCTCGACCACGCCGGCGCAGAGTTCCAGCCGCTCGGATAAGCTCTGTCACTCACCCGCCGCGCAGCCACCGGTAACGGGGAAATGTCGCCGCCTTGTGGACACGCCGTTGTAAATGAATGGGCTTTCGCACTTAGTGCAATTTTCGCCAACTCTCTGACTTAGAGCTATGGAAGTATGGAGCTATGGAGCCACCAGCCACCCAGGCTGGAGCTCTGGAGCTCTGGAGGTATGGAGCTCTGGTGCTATGGAAGTATGGAGCTCTGGTGCTATGGAAGTATGGAGCTATGGAGGTATGGAAGTATGGAGCTATGGAAGTATGGAGCTATGGAGCTCTGGAAGTATGGAGCTATGGAGCTCTGGAGGTATGGAGCCCTGGAGCTATGGAGCCCTGGAGCTATGGAAGTATGGAGCTCTGGTGCTATGGAGCTATGGAGCTCTGGTGCTATGGAGCTATGGAGCTATGGAGCTATGGAGCTCTGGAGCTATGGAGCTCTGGAGGTATGGAGCTATGGAGCTATGGAGCTCTGGAGGTATGGAGCTATGGAGCTATGGAAGTATGGAGCTCTGGTGCTATGGAGCTATGGAGCTCTGGTGCTATGGAGCTATGGAGCTCTGGTGCTATGGAGCTATGGAGCTATGGAGCTCTGGAAGTATGGAGCTCTGGTGCTATGGAGCTATGGAGCTCTGGTGCTATGGAGCTATGGAGCTCTGGTGCTATGGAGCTCTGGTGCTATGGAGCTCTGGTGCTATGGAGCTATGGAGCTCTGGTGCTATGGAGCTCTGGAGGTATGGAGCTCTGGAGGTATGGAGCTATGGAGCCCTGGAGCTCTGGAGGTATGGAGCTATGGTGCTATGGAGCTCTGAAGCCATGGAGCTCTGGTGCTATGGAGCTATGGAGCTCTGGTGCTATGGAGCTATGGAGCTATGGAGCTCTGGAAGTATGGAGCTCTGGTGCTATGGAGCTATGGAGCTCTGGTGCTATGGAGCTATGGAGCTCTGGTGCTATGGAGCTATGGAGCTCTGGTGCTATGGAGCTCTGGTGCTATGGAGCTCTGGTGCTATGGAGCTATGGAGCTCTGGTGCTATGGAGCTATGGAGCTCTGGAGGTATGGAGCTCTGGAGGTATGGAGCTCTGGAGGTATGGAGCTATGGAGCCCTGGAGCTCTGGAGGTATGGAGCTATGGTGCTATGGAGCTCTGAAGCCATGGAGCTCTGGTGCTATGGAGCTCTGGAGCTCTGGAGGTATGGAGCTCTGGAGGTATGGAGCTATGGAGCCCTGGAGCTCTGGAGGTATGGAGCTATGGTGCTATGGAGCTCTGAAGCCATGGAGCTCTGGTGCTATGGAGCTCTGGAGCTCTGGAGGTATGGAGCTCTGGAGGTATGGAGCTCTGGAGGTATGGAGCTATGGAGCCCTGGAGCTCTGGAGGTATGGAGCTATGGTGCTATGGAGCTCTGAAGCCATGGAGCTCTGGTGCTATGGAGCTCTGGAGGTATGGAGCTCTGGAGGTATGGAGCTCTGGAGGTATGGAGCTATGGAGCCCTGGAGCTCTGGAGGTATGGAGCTATGGTGCTATGGAGCTCTGAAGCCATGGAGCTCTGGTGCTATGGAGCTCTGGTGCTATGGAGCTCTGGAGGTATGGAGCTCTGGAGGTATGGAGCTCTGGAGGTATGGAGCTATGGAGCCCTGGAGCTCTGGAGGTATGGAGCTATGGTGCTATGGAGCTCTGAAGCCATGGAGCTCTGGTGCTATGGAGCTATGGAGCTCTGGTGCTATGGAGCTATGGAGGTATGGAGCCACCAGCCAGCACCCTCCGTGGCTGGATCAATGGAAGTGTTTTAGGTACCAGGCAGCCAAAGGGCCGAGGCCTCACGCTCGACCACGCCGGCGCAGAGTTCCAGCCGCTCGGATAAGCTCTGTCACTCACCCGCCGCGCAGCCACCGGTAACGGGGAAATGTCGCCGCCTTGTGGACACGCCGTTGTAAATGAATGGGCTTTCGCACTTAGTGCAATTTTCGCCAACTCTCTGACTTAGAGCTATGGAAGTATGGAGCTATGGAGCCACCAGCCACCCAGGCTGGAGCTCTGGAGCTCTGGAGGTATGGAGCTCTGGTGCTATGGAAGTATGGAGCTCTGGTGCTATGGAAGTATGGAGCTATGGAGGTATGGAAGTATGGAGCTATGGAAGTATGGAGCTATGGAGCTCTGGAAGTATGGAGCTATGGAGCTCTGGAGGTATGGAGCCCTGGAGCTATGGAGCCCTGGAGCTATGGAAGTATGGAGCTCTGGTGCTATGGAGCTATGGAGCTCTGGTGCTATGGAGCTATGGAGCTATGGAGCTCTGGAGCTATGGAGCTCTGGAGGTATGCAGCTATGGAGCTATGGAGCTCTGGAGGTATGGAGCTATGGAGCTATGGAAGTATGGAGCTCTGGTGCTATGGAGCTATGGAGCTCTGGTGCTATGGAGCTATGGAGCTCTGGTGCTATGGAGCTATGGAGCTATGGAGCTCTGGAAGTATGGAGCTCTGGTGCTATGGAGCTATGGAGCTCTGGTGCTATGGAGCTATGGAGCTCTGGTGCTATGGAGCTATGGAGCTCTGGTGCTATGGAGCTCTGGTGCTATGGAGCTCTGGTGCTATGGAGCTATGGAGCTCTGGTGCTATGGAGCTATGGAGCTCTGGAGGTATGGAGCTCTGGAGGTATGGAGCTCTGGAGGTATGGAGCTATGGAGCCCTGGAGCTCTGGAGGTATGGAGCTATGGTGCTATGGAGCTCTGAAGCCATGGAGCTCTGGTGCTATGGAGCTCTGGAGCTCTGGAGGTATGGAGCTCTGGAGGTATGGAGCTATGGAGCCCTGGAGCTCTGGAGGTATGGAGCTATGGAGCTCTGAAGCCATGGAGCTCTGGTGCTATGGAGCTCTGGAGCTCTGGAGGTATGGAGCTCTGGAGGTATGGAGCTCTGGAGGTATGGAGCTATGGAGCCCTGGAGCTCTGGAGGTATGGAGCTATGGTGCTATGGAGCTCTGAAGCCATGGAGCTCTGGTGCTATGGAGCTCTGGAGGTATGGAGCTCTGGAGGTATGGAGCTCTGGAGGTATGGAGCTATGGAGCCCTGGAGCTCTGGAGGTATGGAGCTATGGTGCTATGGAGCTCTGAAGCCATGGAGCTCTGGTGCTATGGAGCTCTGGAGGTATGGAGCTCTGGAGGTATGGAGCTATGGAGCCCTGGAGCTCTGGAGGTATGGAGCTATGGTGCTATGGAGCTCTGAAGCCATGGAGCTCTGGTGCTATGGAGCTATGGAGCTCTGGTGCTATGGAGCTATGGAGGTATGGAGCCACCAGCCAGCACCCTCCGTGGCTGGATCAATGGAAGTGTTTTAGGTACCAGGCAGCCAAAGGGCCGAGGCCTCACGCTCGACCACGCCGGCGCAGAGTTCCAGCCGCTCGGATAAGCTCTGTCACTCACCCGCCGCGCAGCCACCGGTAACGGGGAAATGTCGCCGCCTGGCGGACACGCCGTTGTAAATGAATGGGCTTTCGCACTTAGTGCAATTTTCGCTAACTCTCTGACTTAGAGCTATGGAAGTATGGAGCTATGGAGCCACCAGCCACCCAGGCTGGAGCTATGGAGCTCTGGAGGTATGGAGCTCAGGTGCTATGGAAGTATGGAGCTATGGAGCTATGGAAGTATGGAGCTATGGAGCTATGGAGCTCTGGAAGTATGGAGCTATGGAGCTCTGGAGGTATGGAGCTATGGAGCCCTGGAGCCCTGGAGCTATGGAGCTCTGGTGCTATGGAGGTATGGAGCTCTGGAGGTATGGAGCTCTGGAGGTATGGAGCTATGGAGCTATGGAGCCCTGGAGCTATGGAGCTATGGAGCCCTGGAGCTATGGAGCTATGGAGCCCTGGAGCTATGGAGCTATGGAGCTCTGGTGCTATGGAGCTATGGAGCTCTGGTGCTATGGAGCTATGGAGCTCTGGAAGTATGGAGCTATGGAGCTCTGGAGGTATGGAGCTATGGAGCCCTGGAGCTATGGAGCCCTGGAGCTATGGAAGTATGGAGCTCTGGTGCTATGGAGCTATGGAGCTCTGGTGCTATGGAGCTATGGAGCTCTGGAGCTATGGAGCTCTGGAGGTATGGAGCTATGGAGCTATGGAGCTCTGGAGGTATGGAGCTATGGAAGTATGGAGCTCTGGTGCTATGGAGCTATGGAGCTCTGGTGCTATGGAGCTATGGAGCTCTGGTGCTATGGAGCTATGGAGCTATGGAGCTCTGGAAGTATGGAGCTCTGGTGCTATGGAGCTATGGAGCTCTGGTGCTATGGAGCTATGGAGCTCTGGTGCTATGGAGCTATGGAGCTCTGGTGCTATGGAGCTCTGGTGCTATGGAGCTCTGGTGCTATGGAGCTATGGAGCTCTGGTGCTATGGAGCTATGGAGCTCTGGAGGTATGGAGCTCTGGAGGTATGGAGCTCTGGAGGTATGGAGCTTTGGAGCCCTGGAGCTCTGGAGGTATGGAGCTATGGTGCTATGGAGCTCTGAAGCCATGGAGCTCTGGTGCTATGGAGCTCTGGAGCTCTGGAGGTATGGAGCTCTGGAGGTATGGAGCTATGGAGCCCTGGAGCTCTGGAGGTATGGAGCTATGGTGCTATGGAGCTCTGAAGCCATGGAGCTCTGGTGCTATGGAGCTCTGGAGCTCTGGAGGTATGGAGCTCTGGAGGTATGGAGCTATGGAGCCCTGGAGCTCTGGAGGTATGGAGCTATGGTGCTATGGAGCTCTGAAGCCATGGAGCTCTGGTGCTATGGAGCTCTGGAGCTCTGGAGGTATGGAGCTCTGGAGGTATGGAGCTCTGGAGGTATGGAGCTATGGAGCCCTGGAGCTCTGGAGGTATGGAGCTATGGTGCTATGGAGCTCTGAAGCCATGGAGCTCTGGTGCTATGGAGCTCTGGAGGTATGGAGCTCTGGAGGTATGGAGCTCTGGAGGTATGGAGCTATGGAGCCCTGGAGCTCTGGAGGTATGGAGCTATGGTGCTATGGAGCTCTGAAGCCATGGAGCTCTGGTGCTATGGAGCTATGGAGCTCTGGTGCTATGGAGCTATGGAGGTATGGAGCCACCAGCCAGCACCCTCCGTGGCTGGATCAATGGAAGTGTTTTAGGTACCAGGCAGCCAAAGGGCCGAGGCCTCACGCTCGACCACGCCGGCGCAGAGTTCCAGCCGCTCGGATAAGCTCTGTCACTCACCCGCCGCGCAGCCACCGGTAACGGGGAAATGTCGCCGCCTTGTGGACACGCCGTTGTAAATGAATGGGCTTTCGCACTTAGTGCAATTTTCGCCAACTCTCTGACTTAGAGCTATGGAAGTATGGAGCTATGGAGCCACCAGCCACCCAGGCTGGAGCTCTGGAGCTCTGGAGGTATGGAGCTCTGGTGCTATGGAAGTATGGAGCTCTGGTGCTATGGAAGTATGGAGCTATGGAGGTATGGAAGTATGGAGCTATGGAAGTATGGAGCTATGGAGCTCTGGAAGTATGGAGCTATGGAGCTCTGGAGGTATGGAGCCCTGGAGCTATGGAGCCCTGGAGCTATGGAAGTATGGAGCTCTGGTGCTATGGAGCTATGGAGCTCTGGTGCTATGGAGCTATGGAGCTATGGAGCTATGGAGCTCTGGAGCTATGGAGCTCTGGAGGTATGGAGCTATGGAGCTATGGAGCTCTGGAGGTATGGAGCTATGGAGCTATGGAAGTATGGAGCTCTGGTGCTATTGAGCTATGGAGCTCTGGTGCTATGGAGCTATGGAGCTCTGGTGCTATGGAACTATGGAGCTATGGAGCTCTGGAAGTATGGAGCTCTGGTGATATGGAGCTATGGAGCTCTGGTGCTATGGAGCTATGGAGCTCTGGTGCTATGGAGCTCTGGTGCTATGGAGCTCTGGTGCTATGGAGCTATGGAGCTCTGGTGCTATGGAGCTCTGGAGGTATGGAGCTCTGGAGGTATGGAGCTCTGGAGGTATGGAGCTATGGAGCCCTGGAGCTCTGGAGCTCTGGAGGTATGGAGCTATGGTGCTATGGAGCTCTGAAGCCATGGAGCTCTGGTGCTATGGAGCTATGGAGCTCTGGTGCTATGGAGCTATGGAGCTATGGAGCTCTGGAAGTATGGAGCTCTGGTGCTATGGAGCTATGGAGCTCTGGTGCTATGGAGCTATGGAGCTCTGGTGCTATGGAGCTATGGAGCTCTGGTGCTATGGAGCTCTGGTGCTATGGAGCTCTGGTGCTATGGAGCTATGGAGCTCTGGTGCTATGGAGCTATGGAGCTCTGGAGGTATGGAGCTCTGGAGGTATGGAGCTCTGGAGGTATGGAGCTATGGAGCCCTGGAGCTCTGGATGTATGGAGCTATGGTGCTATGGAGCTCTGAAGCCATGGAGCTCTGGTGCTATGGAGCTCTGGAGCTCTGGAGGTATGGAGCTCTGGAGGTATGGAGCTATGGAGCCCTGGAGCTCTGGAGGTATGGAGCTATGGTGCTATGGAGCTCTGAAGCCATGGAGCTCTGGTGCTATGGAGCTCTGGAGCTCTGGAGGTATGGAGCTCTGGAGGTATGGAGCTCTGGAGGTATGGAGCTATGGAGCCCTGGAGCTCTGGAGGTATGGAGCTATGGTGCTATGGAGCTCTGAAGCCATGGAGCTCTGGTGCTATGGAGCTCTGGAGGTATGGAGCTCTGGAGGTATGGAGCTCTGGAGGTATGGAGCTATGGAGCCCTGGAGCTCTGGAGGTATGGAGCTATGGTGCTATGGAGCTCTGAAGCCATGGAGCTCTGGTGCTATGGAGCTCTGGAGGTATGGAGCTCTGGAGGTATGGAGCTCTGGAGGTATGGAGCTATGGAGCCCTGGAGCTCTGGAGGTATGGAGCTATGGTGCTATGGAGCTCTGAAGCCATGGAGCTCTGGTGCTATGGAGCTATGGAGCTCTGGTGCTATGGAGCTATGGAGGTATGGAGCCACCAGCCAGCACCCTCCGTGGCTGGATCAATGGAAGTGTTTTAGGTACCAGGCAGCCAAAGGGCCGAGGCCTCACGCTCGACCACGCCGGCGCAGAGTTCCAGCCGCTCGGATAAGCTCTGTCACTCACCCGCCGCGCAGCCACCGGTAACGGGGAAATGTCGCCGCCTTGTGGACACGCCGTTGTAAATGAATGGGCTTTCGCACTTAGTGCAATTTTCGCCAACTCTCTGACTGGAGCTATGGAAGTATGGAGCTATGGAGCCACCAGCCACCCAGGCTGGAGCTATGGAGCTCTGGAGGTATGGAGCTCTGGTGCTATGGAAGTATGGAGCTATGGAGCTATGGAAGTATGGAGCTATGGAGCTATGGAGCTCTGGAAGTATGGAGCTATGGAGCTCTGGAGGTATGGAGCTATGGAGCCCTGGAGCCCTGGAGCTATGGAGCCCTGGAGCTATGGAGCTATGGAGCCCTGGAGCTATGGAGCTATGGAGCCCTCGAGCTATGGAGCTATGGAGCTCTGGTGCTATGGAGCTATGGAGCTCTGGTGCTATGGAGCTATGGAGCTCTGGTGCTATGGAGCTATGGAGCTCTGGTGCTATGGAGCTATGGAGCTCTGGAAGTATGGAGCTATGGAGCTCTGGAGGTATGGAGCTATGGAGCTCTGGAGGTATGGAGCTATGGAGCCCTGGAGCTATGGAGCCCTGGAGCTATGGAAGTATGGAGCTCTGGTGCTATGGAGCTATGGAGCTCTGGTGCTATGGAGCTATGGAGCTCTGGAGCTATGGAGCTCTGGAGGTATGGAGCTATGGAGCTCTGGAGGTATGGAGCTATGGAGCTATGGAAGTATGGAGCTCTGGTGCTATGGAGCTATGGAGCTCTGGTGCTATGGAGCTATGGAGCTCTGGTGCTATGGAGCTATGGAGCTATGGAGCTCTGGAAGTATGGAGCTATGGAGCTCTGGAGGTATGGAGCTATGGAGCCCTGGAGCCCTGGAGCTATGGAGCCCTGGAGCTATGGAGCTATGGAGCCCTGGAGCCCTGGAGCTATGGAGCCCTGGTGCTATGGAGCTATGGAGCTCTGGTGCTATGGAGCTATGGAGCTCTGGTGCTATGGAGCTATGGAGCTCTGGTGCTATGGAGCTATGGAGCTCTGGAAGTATGGAGCTATGGAGCTCTGGAGGTATGGAGCTATGGAGCTCTGGAGGTATGGAGCTATGGAGCCCTGGAGCTATGGTGCTATGGAGCTCTGGTGCTATGGAGCTATGGAGCTCTGGTGCTATGGAGCTATGGAGCTCTGGAGGTATGGAGCTCTGGAGGTATGGAGCTCTGGAGGTATGGAGCTTTGGAGCCCTGGAGCTCTGGAGGTATGGAGCTATGGTGCTATGGAGCTCTGAAGCCATGGAGCTCTGGTGCTATGGAGCTATGGAGCTCTGGTGCTATGGAGCTATGGAGGTATGGAGCCACCAGCCAGCACCCTCCGTGGCTGGATCAATGGAAGTGTTTTAGGTACCAGGCAGCCAAAGGGCCGAGGCCTCACGCTCGACCACGCCGGCGCAGAGTTCCAGCCGCTCGGATAAGCTCTGTCACTCACCCGCCGCGCAGCCACCGGTAACGGGGAAATGTCGCCGCCTTGTGGACACGCCGTTGTAAATGAATGGGCTTTCGCACTTAGTGCAATTTTCGCCAACTCTCTGACTTAGAGCTATGGAAGTATGGAGCTATGGAGCCACCAGCCACCCAGGCTGGAGCTCTGGAGCTCTGGAGGTATGGAGCTCTGGTGCTATGGAAGTATGGAGCTCTGGTGCTATGGAAGTATGGAGCTATGGAGGTATGGAAGTATGGAGCTATGGAAGTATGGAGCTATGGAGCTCTGGAAGTATGGAGCTATGGAGCTCTGGAGGTATGGAGCCCTGGAGCTATGGAGCCCTGGAGCTATGGAAGTATGGAGCTCTGGTGCTATGGAGCTATGGAGCTCTGGTGCTATGGAGCTATGGAGCTATGGAGCTCTGGAGCTATGGAGCTCTGGAGGTATGGAGCTATGGAGCTATGGAGCTCTGGAGGTATGGAGCTATGGAGCTATGGAAGTATGGAGCTCTGGTGCTATGGAGCTATGGAGCTCTGGTGCTATGGAGCTATGGAGCTCTGGTGCTATGGAGCTATGGAGCTATGGAGCTCTGGAAGTATGGAGCTCTGGTGCTATGGAGCTATGGAGCTCTGGTGCTATGGAGCTATGGAGCTCTGGTGCTATGGAGCTCTGGTGCTATGGAGCTCTGGTGCTATGGAGCTCTGGAGCTCTGGTGCTATGGAGCTATGGAGCTCTGGAGGTATGGAGCTCTGGAGGTATGGAGCTCTGGAGGTATGGAGCTATGGAGCCCTGGAGCTCTGGAGGTATGGAGCTATGGTGCTATGGAGCTCTGAAGCCATGGAGCTCTGGTGCTATGGAGCTCTGGAGCTCTGGAGGTATGGAGCTCTGGAGGTATGGAGCTATGGAGCCCTGGAGCTCTGGAGGTATGGAGCTATGGAGCTCTGAAGCCATGGAGCTCTGGTGCTATGGAGCTCTGGAGCTCTGGAGGTATGGAGCTCTGGAGGTATGGAGCTCTGGAGGTATGGAGCTATGGAGCCCTGGAGCTCTGGAGGTATGGAGCTATGGTGCTATGGAGCTCTGAAGCCATGGAGCTCTGGTGCTATGGAGCTCTGGAGGTATGGAGCTCTGGAGGTATGGAGCTCTGGAGGTATGGAGCTATGGAGCCCTGGAGCTCTGGAGGTATGGAGCTATGGTGCTATGGAGCTCTGAAGCCATGGAGCTCTGGTGCTATGGAGCTCTGGAGGTATGGAGCTCTGGAGGTATGGAGCTCTGGAGGTATGGAGCTATGGAGCCCTGGAGCTCTGGAGGTATGGAGCTATGGTGCTATGGAGCTCTGAAGCCATGGAGCTCTGGTGCTATGGAGCTATGGAGCTCTGGTGCTATGGAGCTATGGAGTTATGGAGCCACCAGCCAGCACCCTCCGTGGCTGGATCAATGGAAGTGTTTTAGGTACCAGGCAGCCAAAGGGCCGAGGCCTCACGCTCGACCACGCCGGCGCAGAGTTCCAGCCGCTCGGATAAGCTCTGTCACTCACCCGCCGCGCAGCCACCGGTAACGGGGAAATGTCGCCGCCTGGCGGACACGCCGTTGTAAATGAATGGGCTTTCGCACTTAGTGCAATTTTCGCCAACTCTCTGACTTAGAGCTATGGAAGTATGGAGCTATGGAGCCACCAGCCACCCAGGCTGGAGCTATGGAGCTCTGGAGGTATGGAGCTCAGGTGCTATGGAAGTATGGAGCTATGGAGCTATGGAAGTATGGAGCTATGGAGCTATGGAGCTCTGGAAGTATGGAGCTATGGAGCTATGGAGGTATGGAGCTATGGAGCCCTGGAGCCCTGGAGCTATGGAGCTCTGGTGCTATGGAGGTATGGAGCTCTGGAGGTATGGAGCTCTGGAGGTATGGAGCTATGGAGCTATGGAGCCCTGGAGCTATGGAGCTATGGAGCCCTGGAGCTATGGAGCTATGGAGCCCTGGAGCTATGGAGCTCTGGTGCTATGGAGCTATGGAGCTCTGGTGCTATGGAGCTATGGAGCTCTGGTGCTATGGAGCTATGGAGCTCTGGTGCTATGGAGCTATGGAGCTCTGGAAGTATGGAGCTATGGAGCTCTGGAGGTATGGAGCTATGGAGCCCTGGAGCTATGGAAGTATGGAGCTCTGGTGCTATGGAGCTATGGAGCTCTGGTGCTATGGAGCTATGGAGCTCTGGAGCTATGGAGCTCTGGAGGTATGGAGCTATGGAGCTATGGAGCTCTGGAGGTATGGAGCTATGGAGCTATGGAAGTATGGAGCTCTGGTGCTATGGAGCTATGGAGCTCTGGTGCTATGGAGCTATGGAGCTCTGGTGCTATGGAGCTATGGAGCTATGGAGCTCTGGAAGTATGGAGCTCTGGTGCTATGGAGCTATGGAGCTCTGGTGCTATGGAGCTATGGAGCTCTGGTGCTATGGAGCTATGGAGCTCTGGTGCTATGGAGCTCTGGTGCTATGGAGCTCTGGTGCTATGGAGCTATGGAGCTCTGGTGCTGTGGAGCTATGGAGCTCTGGAGGTATGGAGCTCTGGAGGTATGGAGCTCTGGAGGTATGGAGCTTTGGAGCCCTGGAGCTCTGGAGGTATGGAGCTATGGTGCTATGGAGCTCTGAAGCCATGGAGCTCTGGTGCTATGGAGCTCTGGAGCTCTGGAGGTATGGAGCTCTGGAGGTATGGAGCTATGGAGCCCTGGAGCTCTGGAGGTATGGAGCTATGGTGCTATGGAGCTCTGAAGCCATGGAGCTCTGGTGCTATGGAGCTCTGGAGCTCTGGAGGTATGGAGCTCTGGAGGTATGGAGCTATGGAGCCCTGGAGCTCTGGAGGTATGGAGCTATGGTGCTATGGAGCTCTGAAGCCATGGAGCTCTGGTGCTATGGAGCTCTGGAGCTCTGGAGGTATGGAGCTCTGGAGGTATGGAGCTCTGGAGGTATGGAGCTATGGAGCCCTGGAGCTCTGGAGGTATGGAGCTATGGTGCTATGGAGCTCTGAAGCCATGGAGCTCTGGTGCTATGGAGCTCTGGAGGTATGGAGCTCTGGAGGTATGGAGCTCTGGAGGTATGGAGCTATGGAGCCCTGGAGCTCTGGAGGTATGGAGCTATGGTGCTATGGAGCTCTGAAGCCATGGAGCTCTGGTGCTATGGAGCTCTGGAGCTCTGGAGGTATGGAGCTCTGGAGGTATGGAGCTCTGGAGGTATGGAGCTATGGAGCCCTGGAGCTCTGGAGGTATGGAGCTATGGTGCTATGGAGCTCTGAAGCCATGGAGCTCTGGTGCTATGGAGCTCTGGAGGTATGGAGCTCTGGAGGTATGGAGCTCTGGAGGTATGGAGCTATGGAGCCCTGGAGCTCTGGAGGTATGGAGCTATGGTGCTATGGAGCTCTGAAGCCATGGAGCTCTGGTGCTATGGAGCTCTGGAGGTATGGAGCTCTGGAGGTATGGAGTTCTGGAGGTATGGAGCTATGGAGCCCTGGAGCTCTGGAGGTATGGAGCTATGGTGCTATGGAGCTCTGAAGCCATGGAGCTCTGGTGCTATGGAGCTCTGGAGCTCTGGTGCTATGGAGCTCTGGAGGTATGGAGCTATGGAGCCCTGGAGCTCTGGAGGTATGGAGCTATGGTGCTATGGAGCTCTGAAGCCATGGAGCTCTGGTGCTATGGAGCTCTGGAGCTCTGGAGGTATGGAGCTCTGGAGGTATGGAGCTATGGAGCCCTGGAGCTCTGGAGGTATGGAGCTATGGTGCTATGGAGCTCTGAAGCCATGGAGCTCTGGTGCTATGGAGCTCTGGAGCTCTGGAGGTATGGAGCTCTGGAGGTATGGAGCTCTGGAGGTATGGAGCTATGGAGCCCTGGAGCTCTGGAGGTATGGAGCTATGGTGCTATGGAGCTCTGAAGCCATGGAGCTCTGGTGCTATGGAGCTCTGGAGGTATGGAGCTCTGGAGGTATGGAGCTCTGGAGGTATGGAGCTATGGAGCCCTGGAGCTCTGGAGGTATGGAGCTATGGTGCTATGGTGCTATGGAGCTCTGAAGCCATGGAGCTCTGGTGCTATGGAGCTATGGAGCTCTGGTGCTATGGAGCTATGGAGGTATGGAGCCACCAGCCAGCACCCTCCGTGGCTGGATCAATGGAAGTGTTTTAGGTACCAGGCAGCCAAAGGGCCGAGGCCTCACGCTCGACCACGCCGGCGCAGAGTTCCAGCCGCTCGGATAAGCTCTGTCACTCACCCGCCGCGCAGCCACCGGTAACGGGGAAATGTCGCCGCCTTGTGGACACGCCGTTGTAAATGAATGGGCTTTCGCACTTAGTGCAATTTTCGCCAACTCTCTGACTTAGAGCTATGGAAGTATGGAGCTATGGAGCCACCAGCCACCCAGGCTGGAGCTCTGGAGCTCTGGAGGTATGGAGCTCTGGTGCTATGGAGCTATGGAGCTCTGGTGCTATGGAGCTATGGAGCTCTGGTGCTATGGAGCTATGGAGCTCTGGAAGTATGGAGCTATGGAGCTCTGGAGGTATGGAGGTATGGAGCTATGGAGCCCTGGAGCTATGGAGCCCTGGAGCTATGGAAGTATGGAGCTCTGGTGCTATGGAGCTATGGAGCTCTGGTGCTATGGAGCTATGGAGCTCTGGTGCTATGGAGCTATGGAGCTATGGAGCTCTGGAAGTATGGAGCTCTGGTGCTATGGAGCTATGGTGCTATGGAGCTCTGGTGCTATGGAGCTATGGAGCTCTGGTGCTATGGAGCTATGGAGCTCTGGAGGTATGGAGCTCTGGAGGTATGGAGCTCTGGAGGTATGGAGCTATGGAGCCCTGGAGCTCTGGAGGTATGGAGCTATGGTGCTATGGAGCTCTGAAGCCATGGAGCTCTGGTGCTATGGAGCTCTGGAGCTCTGGAGGTATGGAGCTCTGGAGGTATGGAGCTATGGAGCCCTGGAGCTCTGGAGGTATGGAGCTATGGTGCTATGGAGCTCTGAAGCCATGGAGCTCTGGTGCTATGGAGCTCTGGAGCTCTGGAGGTATGGAGCTCTGGAGGTATGGAGCTATGGAGCCCTGGAGCTCTGGAGGTATGGAGCTATGGTGCTATGGAGCTCTGAAGCCATGGAGCTCTGGTGCTATGGAGCTCTGGAGGTATGGAGCTCTGGAGGTATGGAGCTCTGGAGGTATGGAGCTATGGAGCCCTGGAGCTCTGGAGGTATGGAGCTATGGTGCTATGGAGCTCTGAAGCCATGGAGCTCTGGTGCTATGGAGCTCTGGAGGTATGGAGCTCTGGAGGTATGGAGCTCTGGAGGTATGGAGCTATGGAGCCCTGGAGCTCTGGAGGTATGGAGCTCTGGTGCTATGGAGCTATGGAGCTCTGGTGCTATGGAGCTATGGAGCTCTGGTGCTATGGAGCTATGGAGCTCTGGTGCTATGGAGCTATGGAGCTATGGAGCTCTGGAAGTATGGAGCTCTGGTGCTATGGAGCTATGGAGCTCTGGTGCTATGGAGCTATGGAGCTCTGGTGCTATGGAGCTCTGGTGCTATGGAGCTCTGGTGCTATGGAGCTATGGAGCTCTGGTGCTATGGAGCTATGGAGCTCTGGTGCTATGGAGCTATGGAGCTCTGGTGCTATGGAGCTATGGAGCTCTGGTGCTATGGAGCTCTGGAGCTCTGGTGCTATGGAGCTATGGAGCTCGTGCTATGGAGCTATGGAGCTCTGGTGCTATGGAGCTATGGAGCTCTGGTGCTATGGAGCTCTGGAGCTCTGGAGGTATGGAGCTATGGAGGTATGGAGCCACCAGCCAGCACCCTCCGTGGCTGGATCAATGGAAGTGGTTTAGGTACCAGGCAGCCAAAGGGCCGAGGCCTCACGCTCGACCACGCCGGCGCAGAGTTCCAGCCGCTCGGATAAGCTCTGTCACTCACCCGCCGCGCAGCCACCGGTAACGGGGAAATGTCGCCGCCTGGCGGACACGCCGTTGTAAATGAATGGGCTTTCGCACTTAGTGCAATTTTAGCCAACTCCGTGGCTGCAAGTATGGAAGTATGGAGCTATGGAGCCACCAGCCAGCACCCTCCGCGGCTGGAGCTATGGAAGTATGGAGCTATGGAGCTATGGAGCTATGGAAGTATGGAGCTATGGAAGTCTGGAGCTATGGAGCTCTGGGGCTATGGAAGTATGGAGCTCCGGGGCTATGGAAGTATGGAGCTATGGAGCTCCGGGGCTATGGAGCTATGGAGCTCCGGGGCTATGGAGCTCCGGGGCTATGGAGCTATGGAGCTCCGGGGCTATGGAGCTCCGGGGCTATGGAGCTATGGAGCTCCGGGGCTATGGAGCTCCGGGGCTATGGAGCTCCGGGGCTATGGAGCTCCGGGGCTATGGGCGGACGCCAAAGCTCGGCAGGGCCGTGGGCACTTAGAAACTTTTTGCCAAGTTGGCTGTGAGCTCCAGGAGGAGACCGTTATTTTTCGTCATTCGAGGCCGACTGCGGAACCGGCGCTGGGCGGACGCCAAAGCTCGGCAGGGCCGTAGGCACTTAGAAACTTTTTGCCAAGTTGGCTGTGAGCTCCAGGAGGAGACCGTTATTTTTCGTCATTCGAGGCCGACTGCGGAACCGGCGCTGGGCGGACGCCAAAGCTCGGCAGGGCCGTGGGCACTTAGAAACTTTTTGCCAAGTTGGCTGTGAGCTCCAGGAGGAGACCGTTATTTTTCGTCATTCTAGGCCGGCTGCAGAACCGGCGCGGGTCGGATGCACGAGCCCGCAGAGCCGTGGGCACTTTGCCACTTTTTCGCCACAATTGGCTCTGAGCTCCAGGAGGAGAGCGTTATTTTTCGTCATTCTAGGCCGGCTGCAGAACCGGCGCGGGTCGGATGCACGAGCCCGCAGAGCCGTGGGCACTTTGCCACTTTTTCGCCACAATTGGCTGTGAGCTCCAGGAGGAGACCGTTATTTTTCGTCATTCTAGGCCGGTTGCAGAACCGGCGCGGCTCGGATGCACGAGCCCGCAGAGCCGTGGGCACTTAGAAAATTTTCAGAGAGGCGACACTTTGCCATTTTTTCAGAGAGGTGACACTTAGTCGTTTTTTCGAAAGTTGACACTTAGCCGTTTTTTCGAAAGTTGACACTTAGTCGTTTTTTCGAAAGTTGACACTTAGTCGTTTTTTCGCCAAAGTGCCCACCTCCAGCGCGTGCCACGGCGCTTTCCAGGTCTTCTATCCGACCTTGTGCTGTCGAGGACGGCGTGTCCGACGCCGTGGGGAGACCAGCACCATCTCCTCCATACTCGTAAACGAGGTGCTTTGGAAAACGGGGGGAAAGTCGATGAGTACACTGACTACTGGGACCATTTCATTGTACTCTGGCGCACCTGAAGACCAAAAAAGGTACTGCACCTTAGCCCGGGTACCTCACCCCCTGGTACCTCGAGGAAAACTTAGAAAAATTTCGACAAATTTTTGGTGAGCTCCAGGGAGAGAGGCTGATTTTTTGCTTTTTGAGGCCGACCGCCGAACCGGCGCGGGGCGGACTCACAAGCCCCGCAGAGCCGTGGGCACTTAGTCGTTTTTTCGAAAGTTGACACTTAGCCGTTTTTTCGAAAGTTGACACTTAGCCGTTTTTTCGAAAGTCGACACTTAGCCGTTTTTTCGAAAGTTGACACTTAGTCGTTTTTTCGCCGATTTTGCTGGGACCTCCAGGCGAGGACCGGCGTTTTTCGTCTTCCGGGTCCGACCCGGGAACCAGCGCCGAGCGGACACATTCGCTCGCTAGTGCCGTTGGCACTTAGAAAATTTTTCGTTTGTCATGAGCTCCGGGCGGAGACCGGCGTTTTTCGTCTTCCGGGTTCGACCCGGGAACCAGCGCCGAGCGGACACATTCGCTCGCTAGTGCCGTTGGCACTTAGAAAATTTTTCGTTTGTCATGAGCTCCGGGCGGAGACCGGCGTTTTTCGTCTTCCGGGTCCGACCCGGGAACCAGCGCCGAGCGGACACATTCGCTCGCTAGTGCCGTTGGCACTTAGAAAATTTTTCGTTTGTCATGAGCTCCGGGCGGAGACCGGCGTTTTTCGTCTTCCGGGTTCGACCCGGGAACCAGCGCCGAGCGGACACATTCGCTCGCTAGTGCCGTTGGCACTTAGAAAATTTTTCGTTTGTCATGAGCTCCGGGCGGAGACCGGCGTTTTTCGTCTTCCGGGTCCGACCCGGGAACCAGCGCCGAGCGGACACATTCGCTCGCTAGTGCCGTTGGCACTTAGAAAATTTTTCGTTTGTCATGAGCTCCGGGCGGAGACCGGCGTTTTTCGTCTTCCGGGTTCGACCCGGGAACCAGCGCCGAGCGGACACATTCGCTCGCTAGTGCCGTTGGCACTTAGAAAATTTTTCGTTTGTCATGAGCTCCGGGCGAGGACCGGCGTTTTTCGTCTTCCGGGTTCGACCCGGGAACCAGCGCCGAGCGGACACATTCGCTCGCTAGTGCCGTTGGCACTTAGAAAATTTTTCGTTTGTCATGAGCTCCGGGCGAGGACCGGCGTTTTTCGTCTTCCGGGTTCGACCCGGGAACCAGCGCCGAGCGGACACATTCGCTCGCTAGTGCCGTTGGCACTTAGAAAATTTTTCGTTTGTCATGAGCTCCGGGCGAGGACCGGCGTTTTTCGTCTTCCGGGTTCGACCCGGGAACCAGCGCCGAGCGGACACATTCGCTCGCTAGTGCCGTTGGCACTTAGAAAATTTTTCGTTTGTCATGAGCTCCGGGCGAGGACCGGCGTTTTTCGTCTTCCGGGTTCGACCCGGGAACCAGCGCCGAGCGGACACATTCGCTCGCTAGTGCCGTTGGCACTTAGAAAATTTTTCGTTTGTCATGAGCTCCGGGCGAGGACCGGCGTTTTTCGTCTTCCGGGTTCGACCCGGGAACCAGCGCCGAGCGGACACATTCGCTCGCTAGTGCCGTTGGCACTTAGAAAATTTTTCGTTTGTCATGAGCTCCGGGCGAGGACCGGCGTTTTTCGTCTTCCGGGTTCGACCCGGGAACCAGCGCCGAGCGGACACATTCGCTCGCTAGTGCCGTTGGCACTTAGAAAATTTTTCGTTTGTCATGAGCTCCGGGCGGAGACCGGCATTTTTCGTCATTCGAGGCCGACGGGGGAACCAGCCGGAGCGGACACGTTTGCTCGGAAGAGCCGTTGGCACTTAGAAAAAATTCCGTGTCTCGTGAGCTCCAGGGGGGACAGGCTGGTTTTATTCATCCGTAGCCGACATGGGAACCAGCGCGGAGCGGATTGGTGTTGCGCTGCCATATACCTCATCTCTCTCAGGAGTCCCCCCCTTATACGTGCCGATGGTGTTTTGGAAAACGGGGGGTAACTGGATGAGTACACTGACTAGGGGGACCAGTACACTATGAGCCCCTGGTACCTAAAATGGAAGTATAGAGGCCGACTTTCGGGCAAGATCACGCCGGGTTAGGCTTCCAGGACCTCGGCGAAGCAATTTTAACGGGTCGCCCGGTTCTTTTTTGATCCAGCCCGGTTCTTTTTTTATCCAGCCCGGTTCTTTTTACACTTCCAGCTGGAGCTCGGGAGCGGCTTTTTGCACAAGATCACGCCGTGTTAGGCTTCCAGGACCTCGGCTAAGCAATTTTAACGGGTCGCCCGGTTCTTTTTTGATCCAGCCCGGTTCTTTTTTTTATCCAGCCCGGTTCTTTTTACACTTCCAGCTGGAGCTCGGGAGCGGCTTTTTGCACAAGAACACGCCGTGTTAGGCTTCCAGGACCTCGGCTAAGCAATTTTAACGGGTCGCCCGGTTCTTTTTTGATCCAGCCCGGTTCTTTTTTTTATCCAGCCCGGTTCTTTTTACACTTCCAGCTGGAGCTCGGGAGCGGCTTTTTGCACAAGAACACGCCGTGTTAGGCTTCCAGGACCTCGGCTAAGCAATTTTAACGGGTCGCCCGGTTCTTTTTTGAACCAGCCCGGTTCTTTTTTTTATCCAGCCCGGTTCTTTTTACACTTCCAGCTGGAGCTCGGGAGCGGCTTTTTGCACAAGAACACGCCGTGTTAGGCTTCCAGGACCTCGGCTAAGCAATTTTAACGGGTCGCCCGGTTCTTTTTTGAACCAGCCCGGTTCTTTTTTTTATCCAGCCCGGTTCTTTTTACACTTCCAGCTGGAGCTCGGGAGCGGCTTTTTGCACAAGAACACGCCGTGTAAGGCTTCCAGGACCTCGGCTAAGCAATTTTAACGGGTCGCCCGGTTCTTTTTTGAACCAGCCCGGTTCTTTTTTTGATCCAGCCCGGTTCTTTTTAAACTTCCAGCTGGAGCTCGGGAGCGGCTTTTTGCACAAGATCACGCCGTGTTAGGCTTCCAGGACCTCGGCGAAGCAATTTTAACGGGTCGCCCGGTTCTTTTTTGATCCAGCCCGGTTCTTTTTTTATCCAGCCCGGTTCTTTTTACACTTCCAGCTGGAGCTCGGGAGCGGCTTTTTGCACAAGATCACGCCGTGTTAGGCTTCCAGGACCTCGGCTAAGCAATTTTAACGGGTCGCCCGGTTCTTTTTTGATCCAGCCCGGTTCTTTTTTTTATCCAGCCCGGTTCTTTTTACACTTCCAGCTGGAGCTCGGGAGCGGCTTTTTGCACAAGAACACGCCGTGTTAGGCTTCCAGGACCTCGGCTAAGCAATTTTAACGGGTCGCCCGGTTCTTTTTTGATCCAGCCCGGTTCTTTTTTTTATCCAGCCCGGTTCTTTTTACACTTCCAGCTGGAGCTCGGGAGCGGCTTTTTGCACAAGAACACGCCGTGTTAGGCTTCCAGGACCTCGGCTAAGCAATTTTAACGGGTCGCCCGGTTCTTTTTTGAACCAGCCCGGTTCTTTTTTTTATCCAGCCCGGTTCTTTTTACACTTCCAGCTGGAGCTCGGGAGCGGCTTTTTGCACAAGAACACGCCGTGTTAGGCTTCCAGGACCTCGGCTAAGCAATTTTAACGGGTCGCCCGGTTCTTTTTTGAACCAGCCCGGTTCTTTTTTTTATCCAGCCCGGTTCTTTTTACACTTCCAGCTGGAGCTCGGGAGCGGCTTTTTGCACAAGAACACGCCGTGTAAGGCTTCCAGGACCTCGGCTAAGCAATTTTAACGGGTCGCCCGGTTCTTTTTTGAACCAGCCCGGTTCTTTTTTTGATCCAGCCCGGTTCTTTTTAAACTTCCAGCTGGAGCTCGGGAGCGGCTTTTTGCACAAGATCACGCCGTGTTAGGCTTCCAGGACCTCGGCTAAGCAATTTTAACGGGTCGCCCGGTTCTTTTTTGATCCAGCCCGGTTCTTTTTTGATCCAGCCCGGTTCTTTTTACACTTCCAGCTGGAGCTCGGGAGCGGCTTTTTGCACAAGATCACGCCGTGTTAGGCTTCCAGGACCTCGGCTAAGCAATTTTAACGGGTCGCCCGGTTCTTTTTTGATCCAGCCCGGTTCTTTTTTTTATCCAGCCCGGTTCTTTTTACACTTCCAGCTGGAGCTCGGGAGCGGCTTTTTGCACAAGAACACGCCGTGTTAGGCTTCCAGGACCTCGGCTAAGCAATTTTAACGGGTCGCCCGGTTCTTTTTTGATCCAGCCCGGTTCTTTTTTTATCCAGCCCGGTTCTTTTTACACTTCCAGCTGGAGCTCGGGAGCGGCTTTTTGCACAAGAACACGCCGTGTTAGGCTTCCAGGACCTCGGCTCAGCAATTTTAACGGGTCGCCCGGTTCTTTTTTGATCCAGCCCGGTTCTTTTTTTATCCAGCCCGGTTCTTTTTACACTTCCAGCTGGAGCTCGGGAGCGGCTTTTTGCACAAGATCACGCCGTGTTAGGCTTCCAGGACCTCGGCTAAGCAATTTTAACGGGTCGCCCGGTTCTTTTTTTGATCCAGCCCGGTTCTTTTTTTTTATCCAGCCTGGTTCTTTTTACACTTCCAGCTGGAGCTCGGGAGCGGCTTTTTGCACAAGATCACGCCGTGTTAGGCTTCCAGGACCTCGGCTAAGCAATTTTAACGGGTCGCCCGGTTCTTTTTTGATCCAGCCCGGTTCTTTTTCCACTTCCAGCTGGAGCTCAGCAGCGGCTTTTTGCACAAGATCACGCCGGGTTAGGCTTCCAGGACCTCGGCTAAGCACTTCTAACGGGTCGCCCGGTTCTTTTTTTGAACCAGCCCGGTTCTTTTTACACTTCCAGCTGGAGCTCAGCAGCGGCTTTTTGCACAAGATCACGCCGGGTTAGGGTTCCAGGACCTCGGCTAAGCAATTTTAACGGGCCGCCCGGTTCTTTTTTTGATCCAGCCCGGTTCTTTTTACACTTCCAGCTGGAGCTCAGCAGCGGCTTTTTGCACAAGATCACGCCGGGTTAGGCTTCCAGGACCTCGGCTAAGCACTTCTAACGGGCCCTGGTCCACCCCTGCCAGCGCATTTCAAAACTTGGCATTAATTTCGACCTAAGAGACGAAGTCTGATTTTTTTCTACCACTTGGGCGGCCTTTTTGCACCCAGAACACCCGCACCGGCACCATAAATTCGAAGGGTGCCGAGTGCGTCGGCGCAGATTCTGCGACGGAGTGACACTTCCCTCTTGTGGACATTCGGCGGTAGGTGAAATGCGCACTCGGTCTTCTCTTTTCTTTTCCTTCCAGTGAAACTTTGGCAACATTCTGCGAGCTGCTGGCTTCCAGAACCTCGGCCAAGCAGGTGGAGGATTTTTTTCCACTTCCAGCTGGAGGTGAGGAGGGACTTTTTGGGCAAGATCACGCCGACTTAGCAAGCAAGGTGGAAGTGCCAGCATGCTCCGTGGCTGGAAGTGTGGATGTGCCAGCACCCTCCCTGCCTATGGAAGTGTGGAGCTCCAGCACCCTCCCTGCCTATGGAAGTGTGGAGCTCCAGCACCCTCCCTGCCTATGGAAGTGTGGAGCTCCAGCACCCTCCCTGCCTATGGAAGTGTGGAGCTCCAGCACCCTCCCTGCCTATGGAAGTGTGGAGCTCCAGCACCCTCCCTGCCTATGGAAGTGTGGAGCTCCAGCACCCTCCCTGCCTATGGAAGTGTGGAGCTCCAGCACCCTCCCTGCCTATGGAAGTGTGGAGCTCCAGCACCCTCCCTGCCTATGGAAGTGTGGAGCTCCAGCACCCTCCCTGCCTATGGAAGTGTGGAGCTCCAGCACCCTCCCTGCCTATGGAAGTGTGGAGCTCCAGCACCCTCCCTGCCTATGGAAGTGTGGAGCTCCAGCACCCTCCCTGCCTATGGAAGTGTGGAGCTCCAGCACCCTCCCTGCCTATGGAAGTGTGGAGCTCCAGCACCCTCCCTGCCTATGGAAGTGTGGAGCTCCAGCACCCTCCCTGCCTATGGAAGTGTGGAGCTCCAGCACCCTCCCTGCCTATGGAAGTGTGGAGCTCCAGCACCCTCCCTGCCTATGGAAGTGTGGAGCTCCAGCACCCTCCCTGCCTATGGAAGTGTGGAGCTCCAGCACCCTCCCTGCCTATGGAAGTGTGGAGCTCCAGCACCCTCCCTGCCTATGGAAGTGTGGAGCTCCAGCACCCTCCCTGCCTATGGAAGTGTGGAGCTCCAGCACCCTCCGTGCCTATGGAAGTGTGGAGCTCCAGCACCCTCCCTGCCTATGGAAGTGTGGAGCTCCAGCACCCTCCGTGCCTGGAGCTACGGAGCTATGGAGCTATGGAAGTATGGTGCTATGGAGCTATGGAGCTCTGGTGCTATGGAGCTATGGAGCTCTGGAGGTATGGAGGTATGGTGCTATGGAGCTCTGAAGCTATGGAGCTATGGAGCTCTGGTGCTCTGCAGCTATGGAAGTATGGAGGTATGGAGCTATGGAAGTATGGAGCTATGGAGCTCTGGAGGTATGGAGGTATGGTGCTATGGAGCTCTGGAGCTATGGAGCTATGGAGCTATGGAGCTCTGGGGCTATGGAAGTATGGAGCTATGGAGCTATGGAAGTATGGAGCTATGGAGCTATGGAAGTCTGGAGCTATGGAAGTACGGAGCTATGGAAGTATGGAGCTCTGGAGCTATGGAGCTATGGAGCCACAAGCCAGCACCCTCCGTGGCTCAACCACGCCGGCCCAGAGTTCCAGCTGCTCGGCTTCACTCTCTCACAAGCCCCGCCTGGAGCTCCCCGGCCCACCCCTGGTACCTCAACTACCGAGGCCAGCCGCTCAACCACGCCGGCGCAGAGTTCCAGCCGCTCGGATAAGCTCTGTCACTCTCCCGCTAAGCAGCCACCGGTAACGGGGAAATGTCGCCGCCTTGTGGACACGCCCTTGTAAATGAATGGGCTTTCGCACTTAGTGCAATTTTCGCCAACTCTGTGACTGGTGCTATGGAAGTATGGAGCTCTGGTGCTATGGAAGTATGGAGCTATGGAGCTCTGGTGCTATGGAGCTATGGAGCTCTGGTGCTATGGAGCTATGGAGCTCTGGTGCTATGGAGCTATGGAGCTCTGGAGGTATGGAGCTCTGGAGGTATGGAGCTCTGGTGCTATGGAGCTATGGAGCTCTGGTGCTATGGAGCTATGGAGCTCTGGAGCTCTGGAGGTATGGAGCTCTGGTGCTATGGAGCTATGGAGCTCTGGTGCTATGGAGCTATGGAGCTCTGGAGGTATGGAGCTCTGGAGGTATGGAGCTCTGGTGCTATGGAGCTATGGAGCTCTGGTGCTATGGAGCTATGGAGCTCTGGAGCTCTGGAGGTATGGAGCTCTGGTGCTATGGAGCTATGGAGCTCTGGTGCTATGGAGCTATGGAGCTCTGGAGGTATGGAGCTCTGGAGGTATGGAGCTCTGGTGCTATGGAGCTATGGAGCTCTGGTGCTATGGAACTATGGAGCTCTGGAGGTATGGAGCTCTGGAGGTATGGAGCTCTGAAGCTATGGAGCTATGGAGCTCTGGTGCTCTGCAGCTATGGAAGCATGGAGGTATGGAGCCACCAGCCAGCACCCTCCGTGGCTCATCCACGCCGGCCCAGAGTTCCAGCCGCTCGGCTTCACTCTCTCACAAGCCCCGCCTGGAGCTCCCCAGCCCGCCCCTGGTACCTCAACTACCGAGGCCAGCCGCTCGACCAGGCCGGCCCAGAGTTCCAGCCGCTCGGCTTCACTCTCTCACAAGCCCCGCCTGGAGCTCGCCAGCCCGCCCCTGGTACCTCAACTACCGAGGCCAGCCGCTCGACCAGGCCGGCCCAGAGTTCCAGCCGCTCGGATGAGCTCTGCCACTCTCCCGCCGCGCAGCCACCGGTAACGGGGAAATGTCGCCGCCTTGTGGACACGCCCTTGTAAATGAATGGGCTTTCGCACTTAGTGCAATTTTCGCCAGCTCCGTGGCTGCAAGTATGGAGCTATGGAGCCACCAGCCAGGCTGGAGCTCTGGAGCTATGGAAGTTTGGAGCTCTGGAGCTATGGAGCTATGGAGCTATGGAGCTATGGAGCTATGGAGCTCTGGGGCTATGGAGCTATGGAGCTATGGAGCTATGGAAGTATGGAGCTATGGAGCTATGGATGTATGGAGCTATGGAAGTATGGAGCTATGGAGCTATGGAAGTCTGGAGCTATGGAAGTATGGAGCTATGGAGCTATGGAAGTATGGAGCTATGGAGCTATGGAGCTATGGAGCTATGGAGCCACCAGCCAGCACCCTCCGTGGCTCAACCACACCGGCCCAGAGTTCCAGCCGCTCGGCTTCACTCTCTCACAAGCCCCGCCTGGAGCTCCCCAGCCCACCCCTGGTACCTCAACTACCGAGGCCAGCCGCTCGACCAGGCCGGCCGAGAGTTCCAGCCGCTCGGCTTCACTCTCTCACAAGACCCGCCTGGAGCTCCCCGGCCCACCCCTGGTACCTCAACTACCGAGGCCAGCCGCTCGACCACGCCGGCCGAGAGTTCCAGCCGCTCGGCTTCACTCTCTCACAAGACCCGCCTGGAGCTCCCCGGCCCACCCCTGGTACCTCAACTACCGAGGCCAGCCGTTCGACCACGCCGGCGCAGAGTTCCAGCCGCTCGGATAAGCTCTGTCACTCTCCTGCCGCGCAGCCACCGGTAACGGGGAAATGTCGCCGCCTTGTGGACACGCCCTTGTAAATGAATGGGCTTTCGCACTTAGTGCAATTTTCGCCAACTCTCTGACTGGAGCTATGGAAGTATGGAGCTATGGAGCCACCAGCCACCCAGGCTGGAGCTATGGAGCTCTGGAGGTATGGAGCTCTGGTGCTATGGAAGTATGGAGCTATGGAGCTATGGAAGTATGGAGCTATGGAGCTATGGAGCTCTGGAAGTATGGAGCTATGGTGCTATGGAGCTATGGAGCTATGGAGCTATGGAGCTCTGGAAGTATGGAGCTCTGGTGCTATGGAGCTATGGAGCTCTGGTGCTATGGAGCTATGGAGCTCTGGTGCTTTGGAGCTCTGGTGCTATGGAGCTCTGGTGCTATGGAGCTATGGAGCTCTGGTGCTATGGAGCTATGGAGCTCTGGAGGTATGGAGCTCTGGAGGTATGGAGCTCTGGAGGTATGGAGCTATGGAGCCCTGGAGCTCTGGAGCTATGGAAGTATGGAGCCATGGAGCTCTGGAGCTATGGAAGTATGGAGCTATGGAGCTATGGAGCTCTGGAGCTATGGAGCTCTGGAGCTATGGAGCTCTGGTGCTATGGAGCTATGGAGCTCTGGTGCTATGGAGCTATGGAGCTCTGGTGCTATGGAGCTATGGAGCTCTGGTGCTATGGAGCTATGGAGCTCTGGTGCTATGGAGCTATGGAGCTCTGGTGCTATGGACCTATGGAGCTCTGGAGGTATGGAGCTATGGAGGTATGGAGCTCTGGTGCTATGGAGCTATGGAGCTCTGGTGCTATGGAGCTATGGAGCTCTGGTGCTATGGAGCTATGGAGCTCTGGTGCTATGGAGCTATGGAGCTCTGGTGCTATGGAGCTATGGAGCTCTGGTGCTATGGAGCTATGGAGCTCTGGTGCTATGGAGCTATGGAGCTCTGGAGGTATGGAGCTCTGGTGCTATGGAGCTCTGGAGCTCTGGTGCTATGGAGCTCTGGTGCTATGGAGCTATGGAGCTCTGGAGGTATGGAGCCACCAGCCAGCACCCTCCGTGGCTGGATCAATGGAAGTGTTTTAGGTACCAGGCAGCCAAAGGGCCGGGGCCTCACGCTCGACCACGCCGGCGCAGAGTTCCAGCCGCTCGGATGAGCTCTGTCACTCACCCGCCGCGCAGCCACCGGTAACGGGGAAATGTCGCCGCCTGGCGGACACGCCGTTGTAAATGAATGGGCTTTCGCACTTAGTGCAATTTTCGCCAACTCTCTGACTGGAGCTATGGAAGTATGGAGCTATGGAGCCACCAGCCACCCAGGCTGGAGCTATGGAGCTGTGGAGGTATGGAGCTCTGGTGCTATGGAAGTATGGAGCTATGGAGCTATGGAGCTCTGGTGCTATGGAGCTATGGAGCTCTGGTGCTATGGAGCTATGGAGCTCTGGTGCTATGGAGCTATGGAGCTCTGGTGCTATGGAGCTATGGAGCTCTGGTGCTATGGAGCTATGGAGCTCTGGTGCTATGGAGCTATGGAGCTCTGGTGCTATGGAGCTATGGAGCTCTGGTGCTATGGAGCTATGGAGCTCTGGTGCTATGGAGCTATGGAGCTCTGGTGCTATGGAGCTATGGAGCTCTGGTGCTATGGAGCTATGGAGCTCTGGTGCTATGGAGCTATGGAGCTCTGGTGCTATGGAGCTATGGAGCTCTGGTGCTATGGAGCTATGGAGCTCTGGTGCTATGGAGCTATGGAGGTATGGAGCCACCAGCCAGCACCCTCCGTGGCTGGATCAATGGAAGTGTTTTAGGTACCAGGCAGCCAAAGGGCCGGGGCCTCACGCTCGACCACGCCGGCGCAGAGTTCCAGCCGCTCGGATGAGCTCTGTCACTCACCCGCCGCGCAGCCACCGGTAACGGGGAAATGTCGCCGCCTGGCGGACACGCCGTTGTAAATGAATGGGCTTTCGCACTTAGTGCAATTTTCGCCAACTCTCTGACTGGAGCTATGGAAGTATGGAGCTATGGAGCCACCAGCCACCCAGGCTGGAGCTATGGAGCTCTGGAGGTATGGAGCTACCTAACCAAAGGGTTAGCTAACCCTAACCCTAACCCTAACCCTCCGGCAGGTGCCTCGGTGACCGCCGTCGCTTGGGGCCAGTGAACTCGGCACCCGCCTTCGGCGGGTGCCTCGGTGACCGGTTGTCGCTTGGGGCCAGTGAACTCGGCACCCGCCTTCGGCGGGTGCCTCGGTGACCGGTTGTCGCTTGGGGCCGGTGAACTCGGCACCCGCCTTCGGCGGGTGCCTCGGTGACCGGTTGTCGCTTGGGGCCGGTGAACTCGGCACCCGCCTTCGGCGGGTGCCTCGGTGGCGGTCGGGGTTGGTGCTTGGGGACCGGCTTCGCTTCTGGAAGTCTGGGGGAGGCGGTCTGGTGGTGGTGGCCGACGTTGATGGTGGTGGGGCGGGAAGAAGAAGGTTATAGTCCCCAGCCCGCCGCATAGGAAAATTTTAGGTACCAGGAGTGGATTTTTTTTTGCACCGGCGGTTAGGGGCCGACGCCTTGGTTTGGTGTCCGGGGAAAGTGCCTGCCGCCCGGCCCGGAGAAAGATTAGGCCCCCAGCCCGCCGCGGAGGAAATTTTTAGGTACCAGGAGTGGATTTTTTTTGCACCGGCGGCTAGGGGCCGACGCCTTGGTTTGGTGTCCGGAGAAA
>NW_028232020.1:250000-265000 GCF_054491065.1 Syngnathus leptorhynchus
GCGGGGCGGCGCGGGGAGCGCACGCTCACGCGGCGGCCGGGGCGCTAGAGTGCGACCCGCAGTGGGTAGGAACCGTCCACCCGACGTCGGACGAGCCGAGGCCGATGGAGGCCCTACCAAGGCGGGTCATGAGTGCCAGTCGGTCAGTTGGGTGAGGGGGTACTCGGAGGCCCGCCGGGAGCAGACGGGCGACCGGGGATGGGGGGCGTACGCGGGCGGGCGCCGGGAGAAGACGGCCCGTCCGGGGTCGAATCTCGGCCTGTGTTTTCGGAGCCGGCCGGGCATCACGCTCCCTCCTTGGATGGACAACATTCGTAGTTGACACTTTGTGTCATTTTATCCGAGCGGGCGGGCGCCTCGAGAGGCGGACCGTCCGGGGCGACTCTCGGCCTGTGTTTAAGGAGCCGGCCGGGCATCACGCTCCTTCCTTGGATGGACAACATTCGCAGTTGACACTTTGTGTCATTTTATCCGAGCAGACGGGCGCCGCGAGGCGGACCGTCCGGGGCGACTCTCGGCCTGTGTTTTCGGAGCCGGCCGGGCATCACGCTCCCTCCTTGGATGGACAACATTCGTAGTTGACACTTTGTGTCATTTTATCCGAGCAGACGGGCGCCGCGAGGCGACCGTCCGGGGCGACTCTCGGCCTGTGTTTAAGGAGCCGGCCGGGCATCACGCTCCTTCCTTGGATGGACAACATTCGTAGTTGACACTTTGTGTCATTTTATCCGAGCGGGCGGGCGCCGCGAGGCGGACCGTCCGGGGCGACTCTCGGCCTGTGTTTTCGGAGCCGGCCGGGCATCACGCTCCCTCCTTGGATGGACAACATTCGTAGTTGACACTTTGTGTCATTTTATCCGAGCGGGCGGGCGCCTCGAGAGGCGGACCGTCCGGGGCGACTCTCGGCCTGTGTTTTCGGAGCCGGCCGGGCATCACGCTCCCTCCTTGGATGGACAACATTCGTAGTTGACACTTTGTGTCATTTTATCCGAGCGGGCGGGCGCCTCGAGAGGCGGACCGTCCGGGGCGACTCTCGGCCTGTGTTTTCGGAGCCGGCCGGGCCTCACGCTCCCTCCTTGGATGGACAACATTCGTAGTTGACACTTTGTGTCATTTTATCCGAGCGGGCGGGCGCCGCGAGGCGGACCGTCCGGGGCGACTCTCGGCCTGTGTTTAAGGAGCCGGCCGGGCATCACGCTCCTTCCTTGGATGGACAACATTCGCAGTTGACACTTTGTGTCATTTTATCCGAGCAGACGGGCGCCGCGAGGCGGACCGTCCGGGGCGACTCTCGGCCTGTGTTTTCGGAGCCGGCCGGGCATCACGCTCCCTCCTTGGATGGACAACATTCGTAGTTGACACTTTGTGTCATTTTATCCGAGCAGACGGGCGCCGCGAGGCGACCGTCCGGGGCGACTCTCGGCCTGTGTTTAAGGAGCCGGCCGGGCATCACGCTCCTTCCTTGGATGGACAACATTCGTAGTTGACACTTTGTGTCATTTTATCCGAGCGGGCGGGCGCCGCGAGGCGGACCGTCCGGGGCGACTCTCGGCCTGTGTTTAAGGAGCCGGCCGGGCATCACGCTCCTTCCTTGGATGGACAACATTCGCAGTTGACACTTTGTGTCATTTTATCCGAGCAGACGGGCGCCGCGAGGCGGACCGTCCGGGGCGACTCTCGGCCTGTGTTTTCGGAGCCGGCCGGGCATCACGCTCCCTCCTTGGATGGACAACATTCGTAGTTGACACTTTGTGTCATTTTATCCGAGCAGACGGGCGCCGCGAGGCGGACCGTCCGGGGCGACTCTCGGCCTGTGTTTAAGGAGCCGGCCGGGCATCACGCTCCTTCCTTGGATGGACAACATTCGTAGTTGACACTTTGTGTCATTTTATCCGAGCGGGCGGGCGCCGCGAGGCGGACCGTCCGGGGCGACTCTCGGCCTGTGTTTAAGGAGCCGGCCGGGCATCACGCTCCTTCCTTGGATGGACAACATTCGCAGTTGACACTTTGTGTCATTTTATCCGAGCAGACGGGCGCCGCGAGGCGGACCGTCCGGGGCGACTCTCGGCCTGTGTTTAAGGAGCCGGCCGGGCATCACGCTCCTTCCTTGGATGGACAACATTAGTAGTTGACACTTTGTGTCATTTTATCCGAGCGGGCGGGCGCCGCGAGGCGGACCGTCCGGGGCGACTCTCGGCCTGTGTTTAAGGAGCCGGCCGGGCATCACGCTCCTTCCTTGGATGGACAACATTCGCAGTTGACACTTTGTGTCATTTTGTTCGGCCTGTGTTTAAGGAGGCGGCCGTCCTCCACTCGGTCCGTGTTTAAGGAGCGACACTCGCGCTCCGGTTCGGCCTGTATTTAGGGAGGCGGCCGTCCTCCGCTTGGTCTGTGTTAAGGGCGACACTCGGTCCATGTTTGAGGAGCCTGGCCCTGACGCTCCTCTCCGGCCTGTGTTTAAGGAGGCGGCCGTCCTCCCCTTGGTCTGTGTTAAGGGCGACACTCGGTCCATGTTTGAGGAGCCTGGCCCTGACGCTCCTCTCCGGCCTGTGTTTAAGGAGGCGGCCGTCCTCCCCTTGGTCTGTGTTAAGGGCGACACTCGGTCCATGTTTGAGGAGCCTGGCCCTGACGCTCCTCTCCGGCCTGTGTTTAAGGAGGCGGCCGTCCTCCCCTTGGTCTGTGTTAAGGGCGACACTCGGTCCATGTTTGAGGAGCCTGGCCCTGACGCTCCTCTCCGGCCTGTGTTTAAGGAGGCGGCCGTCCTCCCCTTGGTCTGTGTTAAGGGCGACACTCGGTCCATGTTTGAGGAGCCTGGCCCTGACGCTCCTCTCCGGCCTGTGTTTAAGGAGGCGGCCGTCCTCCCCTTGGTCTGTGTTAAGGGCGACACTCGGTCCGTGTTTAAGGAGCGGCCCTCGCGCTCCGGTTCGGCCTGTATTTAGGGAGGCGGCCGTCCTCCGCTTGGTCTGTGTTAAGGGCGACACTCGGTCCGTGTTTAAGGAGCCGGCCCTGACGCTCCTCTTCGGCCTGTGTTTAAGGAGGCGGCCGTCCTCCACTTCCTTCCATGCACCACCACATTCGCAGTTGACACTTTGCCATTTTTTCAGAGAGGTGACACTTAGTCGTTTTTTCGAAAGTTGACACTTAGTCGTTTTTTCGAAAGTTGACACTTTGCCGTTTTTTCAGAGAGGTGACACTTAGCCGTTTTTTCGAAAGTTGACACTTAGCCGTTTTTTCGAAAGTTGACACTTAGCCGTTTTTTCGAAAGTTGACACTTAGCCGTTTTTTCGAAAGTTGACACTTAGTCACTTTTTCGCCACAGTGACACCTCCAGCGCGTGCCACGGCGCTTTTCAGGTCTTCTATCCGACCTTGTGCTGTCGAGGACGGCGTGTCCGACGCCGTGGGGAGACCAGCACCATCTCCTCCATACTCGTAAACGGGGTGCTTTGGAAAACGGGGGGAAAGTCGATGAGTACACTGACTACTGGGACCATTTCATTGTACTCTGGCGCACCTGAAGACCAAAAAAGGTACTGCACCTTAGCCCGGGTACCTCACCCCCTGGTACCTCGAGGAGAACTTAGAAAAATTTCGACAAATTTTTGGTGAGCTCCAGGGAGAGAGGCTGATTTTTCGCTTTTTGAGGCCGACCGCCGAACCGGCGCGGGGCGGACTCACAAGCCCCGCAGAGCCGTGGGCACTTAGTCGTTTTTTCAGAGAGGCGACACTTAGTCGTTTTTTCAGAGGCGACACTTAGTCGTTTTTTCGAAAGTTGACACTTAGCCGTTTTTTCGAAAGTCGACACTTAGCCGTTTTTTTGGAAAGTTGACACTTAGTCGTTTTTTCGAAAGTTGACACTTAGTCGTTTTTTCGCCACAATTGGCTCTGAGCTCCAGGGGGAGAGCCTGGTTTTGCCTTATTTCAGGCCGGCTGGGGAACCGGCGCGGGTCGGATGCACGAGCCCGGCAGAGCCGTGGGCACTTAGAAAATTTTCGCCGATTAAGCTGGGACCTCCAGGCGGAGACCGGCATTCCTCGTCCTCGGGGTTCGACCCAGGAACCGGCGCTGGGCAGACGCCGTAGCCACGCAGAGCCGTGGGCACTTAGAAAATATTCGCCAAGTTGGCTCTGAGCTCCAGGCGGAGAGGCTGGTTTTGCCTTATTTCAGGCCGGCTGGGGAACCGGCGCGGGTCGGATGCACGAGCCCGCAGAGCCGTGGGCACTTTGCCATTTTCTCAGAGTCGACACTTAGTCGTTTTTTCAGAGAGGCGACACTCTGTCGTTTTTTCGAAAGTTGACACTTTGCCGTTTTTTCAGAGAGGCGACACTTAGCCGTTTTTTCGAAAGTTGACACTTAGCCGTTTTTTCGAAAGTCGACACTTAGCCGTTTTTTCAGAGATGTGACACTTTGCCGTTTTTTCGAAAGTCGACACTTAGCCGTTTTTTCAGAGATGTGACACTTAGAAACTTTTTGCCAAGTTGGCTGTGAGCTCCAGGAGGAGACCGTTATTTTTCGTCATTCGAGGCCGACTGCGGAACCGGCGCTGGGCGGACGCCAAAGCTCGGCAGGGCCGTGGGCACTTAGAAACTTTTTGCCAAGTTGGCTGTGAGCTCCAGGAGGAGACCGTTATTTTTCGTCATTCGAGGCCGACTGCGGAACCGGCGCTGAGCGGACGCCAAAGCTCGGCAGGGCCGTGGGCACTTAGAAACTTTTTGCCAAGTTGGCTGTGAGCTCCAGGAGGAGACCGTTATTTTTCGTCATTCGAGGCCGACTGCGGAACCGGCGCTGGGCGGACGCCAAAGCTCGGCAGGGCCGTGGGCACTTAGAAACTTTTGGCCAAGTTGGCTGTGAGCTCCAGGAGGAGACCGTTATTTTTCGTCATTCGAGGCCGACTGCGGAACCGGCGCTGGGCGGACGCCAAAGCTCGGCAGGGCCGTGGGCACTTAGAAACTTTTTGCCAAGTTGGCTGTGAGCTCCAGGAGGAGACCGTCATTTTTCGTCATTCGAGGCCGACTGCGGAACCGGCGCTGGGCGGACGCCAAAGCTCGGCAGGGCCGTGGGCACTTAGAAACTTTTTGCCAAGTTGGCTGTGAGCTCCAGGAGGAGACCGTCATTTTTCGTCATTCGAGGCCGACTGCGGAACCGGCGCTGAGCGGACGCCAAAGCTCGGCAGGGCCGTGGGCACTTAGAAACTTTTTGCCAAGTTGGCTGTGAGCTCCAGGAGGAGACCGTTATTTTTCGTCATTCGAGGCCGACTGCGGAACCGGCGCTGGGCGGACGCCAAAGCTCGGCAGGGCCGTGGGCACTTAGAAACTTTTGGCCAAGTTGGCTGTGAGCTCCAGGAGGAGACCGTTATTTTTCGTCATTCGAGGCCGACTGCGGAACCGGCGCTGGGCGGACGCCAAAGCTCGGCAGGGCCGTGGGCACTTAGAAACTTTTTGCCAAGTTGGCTGTGAGCTCCAGGAGGAGACCGTCATTTTTCGTCATTCGAGGCCGACTGCGGAACCGGCGCTGGGCGGACGCCAAAGCTCGGCAGGGCCGTGGGCACTTAGAAACTTTTTGCCAAGTTGGCTGTGAGCTCCAGGAGGAGACCGTCATTTTTCGTCATTCGAGGCCGGCTGCAGAACCGGCGCGGGTCGGATGCACGAGCCCGCAGAGCCGTGGGCACTTTGCCACTTTTTCGCCACAATTGGCTGTGAGCTCCAGGAGGAGACCGTTATTTTTCGTCATTCTAGGCCGGTTGCAGAACCGGCGCGGCTCGGATGCACGAGCCCGCAGAGCCGTGGGCACTTAGAAAATTTTCAGAGAGGCGACACTTTGCCATTTTTTCAGAGAGGTGACACTTAGTCGTTTTTTCGAAAGTTGACACTTAGCCGTTTTTTCGAAAGTTGACACTTAGCCGTTTTTTCGAAAGTTGACACTTAGTCGTTTTTTCGCCACAGTGCCCACCTCCAGCGCGTGCCACGGCGCTTTCCAGGTCTTCTATCCGACCTTGTGCTGTCGAGGACGGCGTGTCCGACGCCGTGGGGAGACCAGCACCATCTCCTCCATACTCGTAAACGAGGTGCTTTGGAAAACGGGGGGAAAGTCGATGAGTACACTGACTACTGGGACCATTTCATTGTACTCTGGCGCACCTGAAGACCAAAAAAGGTACTGCATCTTAGCCCGGGTACCTCACCCCCTGGTACCTCGAGGAGAACTTAGAAAAATTTCGACAAATTTTTGGTGAGCTCCAGGGAGAGAGGCTGATTTTTCGCTTTTTGAGGCCGACCGCCGAACCGGCGCGGGGCGGACTCACAAGCCCCGCAGAGCCGTGGGCACTTAGTCGTTTTTTCGAAAGTTGACACTTAGCCGTTTTTTCGAAAGTTGACACTTAGCCGTTTTTTCGAAAGTCGACACTTAGCCGTTTTTTCGAAAGTTGACACTTAGTCGTTTTTTCGCCGATTTTGCTGGGACCTCCAGGCGAGGACCGGCGTTTTTCGTCTTCCGGGTCCGACCCGGGAACCAGCGCCGAGCGGACACATTCGCTCGCTAGTGCCGTTGGCACTTAGAAAATTTTTCGTTTGTCATGAGCTCCGGGCGGAGACCGGCGTTTTTCGTCTTCCGGGTTCGACCCGGGAACCAGCGCCGAGCGGACACATTCGCTCGCTAGTGCCGTTGGCACTTAGAAAATTTTTTGTTTGTCATGAGCTCCGGGCGGAGACCGGCGTTTTTCGTCTTCCGGGTCCGACCCGGGAACCAGCGCCGAGCGGACACATTCGCTCGCTAGTGCCGTTGGCACTTAGAAAATTTTTCGTTTGTCATGAGCTCCGGGCGGAGACCGGCGTTTTTCGTCTTCCGGGTTCGACCCGGGAACCAGCGCCGAGCGGACACATTCGCTCGCTAGTGCCGTTGGCACTTAGAAAATTTTTCGTTTGTCATGAGCTCCGGGCGGAGACCGGCGTTTTTCGTCTTCCGGGTCCGACCCGGGAACCAGCGCCGAGCGGACACATTCGCTCGCTAGTGCCGTTGGCACTTAGAAAATTTTTCGTTTGTCATGAGCTCCGGGCGAGGACCGGCGTTTTTCGTCTTCCGGGTTCGACCCGGGAACCAGCGCCGAGCGTACACATTCGCTCGCTAGTGCCGTTGGCACTTAGAAAATTTTTCGTTTGTCATGAGCTCCGGGCGAGGACCGGCGTTTTTCGTCTTCCGGGTTCGACCCGGGAACCAGCGCCGAGCGGACACATTCGCTCGCTAGTGCCGTTGGCACTTAGAAAATTTTTCGTTTGTCATGAGCTCCGGGCGAGGACCGGCGTTTTTCGTCTTCCGGGTTCGACCCGGGAACCAGCGCCGAGCGGACACATTCGCTCGCTAGTGCCGTTGGCACTTAGAAAATTTTTCGTTTGTCATGAGCTCCGGGCGGAGACCGGCATTTTTCGTCATTCGAGGCCGACGGGGGAACCAGCCGGAGCGGACACGTTTGCTCGGAAGAGCCGTTGGCACTTAGAAAAAATTCCGTGTCTCGTGAGCTCCAGGGGGGACAGGCTGGTTTTATTCATCCGTAGCCGACATGGGAACCAGCGCGGAGCGGATTGGTGTTGCGCTGCCATATACCTCATCTCTCTCAGGAGTCCCCCCCTTATACGTGCCGATGGTGTTTTGGAAAACGGGGGGTAACTGGATGAGTACACTGACTAGGGGGACCAGTACACTATGAGCCCCTGGTACCTAAAATGGAAGTATAGAGGCCGACTTTCGGGCAAGATCACGCCGGGTTAGGCTTCCAGGACCTCGGCGAAGCAATTTTAACGGGTTGCCCGGTTCTTTTTTGAACCAGCCCGGTTCTTTTTTTTATCCAGCCCGGTTCTTTTTACACTTCCAGCTGGAGCTCGGGAGCGGCTTTTTGCACAAGATCACGCCGTGTTAGGCTTCCAGGACCTCGGCTAAGCAATTTTAACGGGTCGCCCGGTTCTTTTTTGATCCAGCCCGGTTCTTTTTTTTATCCAGCCCGGTTCTTTTTACACTTCCAGCTGGAGCTCGGGAGCGGCTTTTTGCACAAGAACACGCCGTGTTAGGCTTCCAGGACCTCGGCTAAGCAATTTTAACGGGTCGCCCGGTTCTTTTTTGATCCAGCCCGGTTCTTTTTTGATCCAGCCCGGTTCTTTTTACACTTCCAGCTGGAGCTCGGGAGCGGCTTTTTGCACAAGATCACGCCGTGTTAGGCTTCCAGGACCTCGGCTAAGCAATTTTAACGGGTCGCCCGGTTCTTTTTTGATCCAGCCCGGTTCTTTTTTTTATCCAGCCCGGTTCTTTTTACACTTCCAGCTGGAGCTCGGGAGCGGCTTTTTGCACAAGAACACGCCGTGTTAGGCTTCCAGGACCTCGGCTAAGCAATTTTAACGGGTCGCCCGGTTCTTTTTTGATCCAGCCCGGTTCTTTTTTTATCCAGCCTGGTTCTTTTTACACTTCCAGCTGGAGCTCGGGAGCGGCTTTTTGCACAAGATCACGCCGTGTTAGGCTTCCAGGACCTCGGCTAAGCAATTTTAACGGGTCGCCCGGTTCTTTTTTTGATCCAGCCCGGTTCTTTTTTTATCCAGCCCGGTTCTTTTTACACTTCCAGCTGGAGCTCGGGAGCGGCTTTTTGCACAAGAACACGCCGTGTTAGGCTTCCAGGACCTCGGCTAAGCAATTTTAACGGGTCGCCCGGTTCTTTTTTTTATCCAGCCCGGTTCTTTTTTTATCCAGCCCGGTTCTTTTTACACTTCCAGCTGAAGCTCGGGAGCGGCTTTTTGCACAAGAACACGCCGTGTTAGGCTTCCAGGACCTCGGCTAAGCAATTTTAACGGGTCGCCCGGTTCTTTTTTTATCCAGCCCGGTTCTTTTTTTTATCCAGCCTGGTTCTTTTTACACTTCCAGCTGGAGCTCGGGAGCGGCTTTTTGCACAAGATCACGCCGGGTTAGGCTTCCAGGACCTCGGCTAAGCAATTTTACCGGGCCGCCCGGTTCTTTTTTTGAACCAGCCCGGTTCTTTTTCCACTTCCAGCTGGAGCTCAGCAGCGGCTTTTTGCACAAGATCACGCCGGGTTAGGCTTCCAGGACCTCGGCTAAGCACTTCTAACGGGTCGCCCGGTTCTTTTTTTGAACCAGCCCGGTTCTTTTTACACTTCCAGCTGGAGCTCAGCAGCGGCTTTTTGCACAAGATCACGCCGGGTTAGGGTTCCAGGACCTCGGCTAAGCAATTTTAACGGGCCGCCCGGTTCTTTTTTTGAACCAGCCCGGTTCTTTTTACACTTCCAGCTGGAGCTCGGGAGCGGCTTTTTGCACAAGATCACGCCGGGTTAGGCTTCCAGAGCCCCGGCTAAGCAATTTTACCGGGCCGCCCGGTTCTTTTTTTGAACCAGCCCGGTTCTTTTTACACTTCCAGCTGGAGCTCGGGAGCGGCTTTTTGCACAAGATCACGCCGTGTTAGGCTTCCAGGACCTCGGCTAAGCAATTTTAACGGGTCGCCCGGTTCTTTTTTGATCCAGCCCGGTTCTTTTTCCACTTCCAGCTGGAGCTCAGCAGCGGCTTTTTGCACAAGATCACGCCGGGTTAGGCTTCCAGGACCTCGGCTAAGCACTTCTAACGGGCCCTGGTCCACCCCTGCCAGTGCATTTCAAAACTTGGCATTAATTTCGACCTAAGAGACGAAGTCTGATTTTTTTCTACCACTTGGGCGGCCTTTTTGCACCCAGAACACCCGCACCGGCACCATAAATTCGAAGGGTGCCGAGTGCGTCGGCGCAGATTCTGCGACGGAGTGACACTTCCCTCTTGTGGACATTCGGCGGTAGGTGAAATGCGCACTCGGTCTTCTCTTTTCTTTTCCTTCCAGTGAAACTTTGGCAACATTCTGCGAGCTGCTGGCTTCCAGAACCTCGGCCAAGCAGGTGGAGGATTTTTTTCCACTTCCAGCTGGAGGTGAGGAGGGACTTTTTGGGCAAGATCACGCCGACTTAGCAAGCAAGGTGGAAGTGCCAGCATGCTCCGTGGCTGGAAGTGTGGATGTGCCAGCACCCTCCCTGCCTATGGAAGTGTGGAGCTCCAGCACCCTCCCTGCCTATGGAAGTGTGGAGCTCCAGCACCCTCCCTGCCTATGGAAGTGTGGAGCTCCAGCACCCTCCCTGCCTATGGAAGTGTGGAGCTCCAGCACCCTCCCTGCCTATGGAAGTGTGGAGCTCCAGCACCCTCCCTGCCTATGGAAGTGTGGAGCTCCAGCACCCTCCCTGCCTATGGAAGTGTGGAGCTCCAGCACCCTCCCTGCCTATGGAAGTGTGGAGCTCCAGCACCCTCCCTGCCTATGGAAGTGTGGAGCTCCAGCACCCTCCCTGCCTATGGAAGTGTGGAGCTCCAGCACCCTCCCTGCCTATGGAAGTGTGGAGCTCCAGCACCCTCCCTGCCTATGGAAGTGTGGAGCTCCAGCACCCTCCCTGCCTATGGAAGTGTGGAGCTCCAGCACCCTCCCTGCCTATGGAAGTGTGGAGCTCCAGCACCCTCCCTGCCTATGGAAGTGTGGAGCTCCAGCACCCTCCCTGCCTATGGAAGTGTGGAGCTCCAGCACCCTCCCTGCCTATGGAAGTGTGGAGCTCCAGCACCCTCCCTGCCTATGGAAGTGTGGAGCTCCAGCACCCTCCCTGCCTATGGAAGTGTGGAGCTCCAGCACCCTCCCTGCCTATGGAAGTGTGGAGCTCCAGCACCCTCCCTGCCTATGGAAGTGTGGAGCTCCAGCACCCTCCCTGCCTATGGAAGTGTGGAGCTCCAGCACCCCCCGTGGCTATGGAAGTGTGGAGCTCCAGCACCCTCCCTGCCTATGGAAGTGTGGAGCTCCAGCACCCTCCCTGCCTATGGAAGTGTGGAGCTCCAGCACCCTCCCTGCCTATGGAAGTGTGGAGCTCCAGCACCCTCCCTGCCTATGGAAGTGTGGAGCTCCAGCACCCCCCGTGGCTATGGAAGTGTGGAGCTCCAGCACCCTCCGTGCCTGGAGCTATGGAGCTATGGAGCTATGGAAGTATGGAGCTATGGAGCTCTGGAGCTATGGAAGTATGGAGCTATGGAGCTCTGGAGGTATGGAGGTATGGTGCTATGGAGCTCTGAAGCTATGGAGCTATGGAGCTCTGGTGCTCTGCAGCTATGGAAGTATGGAGGTATGGAGCTATGGAAGTATGGAGCTATGGAGCTCTGGAGGTATGGAGGTATGGTGCTATGGAGCTCTGGAGCTATGGAGCTATGGAGCTATGGAGCTCTGGGGCTATGGAAGTATGGAGCTATGGAGCTCTGGAGCTATGGAGCTCTGGGGCTCTGGAGCTCTGGAGCTCTGGAGCTATGGAGCCACCAGCCAGCACCCTCCGTGGCTCAACCACGCCGGCCCAGAGTTCCAGCCGCTCGGCTTCACTCTCTCAAAAGCCCCGCCTGGAGCTCCCCAGCCCACCCCTGGTACCTCAACTACCGAGGCCAGCCGCTCGACCAGGCCGGCCCAGAGTTCCAGCCGCTCGGATAAGCTCTGTCACTCTCCCGCTAAGCAGCCACCGGTAACGGGGAAATGTCGCCGCCTTGTGGACACGCCGTTGTAAATGAATGGGCTTTCGCACTTAGTGCAATTTTCGCCAGCTCCGTGGCTGCAAGTATGGAGCTATGGAGCTATGGAGCCACCAGACAGGCTGGAGCTCTGGAGCTATGGAGCTCTGGAGCTCTGGAGCTATGGAGCTATGGAGCTCTGGGGCTATGGAGCTATGGAGCTATGGAGCTATGGAAGTATGGAGCTATGGAGCTCTGGAGCTATGGAAGTATGGAAGTATGGAGCTATGGAGCTATGGAAGTATGGAGCTATGGAGCTATGGAGCTCTGGAGGTATGGAGGTATGGTGCTATGGAGCTCTGGAGCTATGGAGCTATGGAGCTATGGAGCTATGGAGCTCTGGAGCTATGGAAGTATGGAGCGCTGGAGCTCTGGAGCTATGGAGCTCTGGGGCTCTGGAGCTCTGGAGCTATGGAAGTATGGAGCTATGGAAGTATGGAGCTATGGAGCTATGGATCTATGGAAGTATGGAGTTATGGAGCTCTGGAGCTCTGGAGCTATGGAGCTATGGAGCTATGGAAGTCTGGAGCTATGGAAGTATGGAGCTATGGAAGTATGGAGCTATGGAGCTATGGAGCTATGGAGCTATGGAGCTATGGAGCCACCAGCCAGCACCCTCCGTGGCTCAACCACGCCGGCCCAGAGTTCCAGCCGCTCGGCTTCACTCTCTCACAAGCCCCGCCTGGAGCTCCCAAGCCCGCCCCTGGTACCTCAACTACCGAGGCCAGCCGCTCGACCAGGCCGGCCCAGAGTTCCAGCCGCTCGGCTTCACTCTCTCACAAGACCCGCCTGGAGCTCCCCGGCCCACCCCTGGTACCTCAACTACCGAGGCCAGCCGCTCGACCAGGCCGGCCGAGAGTTCCAGCCGCTCGGCTTCACTCTCTCACAAGACCCGCCTGGAGCTCCCCGGCCCACCCCTGGTACCTCAACTACCGAGGCCAGCCGCTCGACCACGCCGGCGCAGAGTTCCAGCCGCTCGGATGAGCTCTGCCACTCTCCCGCCGCGCAGCCACCGGTAACGGGGAAATGTCGCCGCCTTGTGGACACGCCCTTGTAAATGAATGGGCTTTCGCACTTAGTGCAATTTTCGCCAACTCTCTGACTGGAGCTATGGAAGTATGGAGCTATGGAGCTCTGGAGCTATGGAGCTATGGAGCTATGGAGCTATGGAGCTCTGGGGCTATGGAAGTATGGAGCTATGGAGCTATGGAGCTATGGAGCTATGGAGCTATGGAGCTCTGGAGCTCTGGAGCTATGGAGCTATGGAAGTAGGGAGCTATGGAGCTATGGATGTATGGAGCTATGGAGCCACCAGCCAGCCAGGCTGGAGCTATGGAAGTATGGAGCCATGGAGCTCTGGAGCTATGGAAGTATGGAGCTATGGAGCTATGGAGCTATGGAGCTCTGGAGCTATGGAGCTCTGGAGCTATGGAGCTCTGGTGCTATGGAGCTATGGAGCTCTGGTGCTATGGAGCTATGGAGCTCTGGTGCTATGGAGCTACGGAGGTATGGAGCTCTGGAGGTATGGAGCTCTGGAGGTATGGAGCTATGGAGCCCTGGAGCTCTGGAGGTATGGAGCTATGGTGCTATGGAGCTCTGGTGCTATGGAGCTCTGGTGCTATGGAGCTCTGGAGCTCTGGAGGTATGGAGCTATGGAGCCCTGGAGCTCTGGAGGTATGGAGCTATGGTGCTATGGAGCTCTGAAGCCATGGAGCTCTGGTGCTATGGAGCTATGGAGCTCTGGAGGTATGGAGCTCTGGTGCTATGGAGCTCTGGTGCTATGGAGCTATGGAGCTCTGGTGCTATGGAGCTATGGAGCTCTGGTGCTATGGAGCTATGGAGCTCTGGTGCTATGGAGCTATGGAGCCCTGGAGCTATGGAGCCCTGGAGCTATGGAGCTATGGAGCTCTGGTGCTATGGAGCTATGGAGCTCTGGTGCTATGGAGCTATGGAGCTCTGGTGCTATGGAGCTCTGGAGCTCTGGTGCTATGGAGCTATGGAGCTCTGGTGCTATGGAGCTATGGAGCTCTGGAGGTATGGAGCTATGGAGGTATGGAGCCACCAGCCAGCACCCTCCGAGGCTGGATCAATGGAAGTGTTTTAGGTACCAGGCAACCAAAGGGCCGAGGCCTCACGCTCGACCACGCCGGCGCAGAGTTCCAGCCGCTCGGATAAGCTCTGTCACTCACCCGCCGCGCAGCCACCGGTAACGGGGAAATGTCGCCGCCTTGTGGACACGCCGTTGTAAATGAATGGGCTTTCGCACTTAGTGCAATTTTCGCCAACTCTCTGACTGGAGCTATGGAAGTATGGAGCTATGGAGCCACCAGCCACCCAGGCTGGAGCTATGGAGCTCTGGAGGTATGGAGCTCTGGTGCTATGGAAGTATGGAGCTATGGAGCTATGGAGCTCTGGAAGTATGGAGCTATGGAGCTCTGGTGCTATGGAGCTATGGAGCTCTGGTGCTATGGAGCTATGGAGCTCTGGTGCTATGGAGCTATGGAGCTCTGGTGCTATGGAGCTATGGAGCCCTGGAGCTATGGAGCCCTGGAGCTATGGAGCTATGGAGCTCTGGTGCTATGGAGCTATGGAGCTCTGGTGCTATGGAGCTATGGAGCTCTGGTGCTATGGAGCTATGGAGCTCTGGTGCTATGGAGCTATGGAGCTATGGTGCTATGGAGCTCTGGAGCTCTGGAGGTATGGAGCTATGGAGGTATGGAGCCACCAGCCAGCACCCTCCGAGGCTGGATCAATGGAAGTGTTTTAGGTACCAGGCAGCCAAAGGGCCGAGGCCTCACGCTCGACCACGCCGGCGCAGAGTTCCAGCCGCTCGGATAAGCTCTGTCACTCACCCGCCGCGCAGCCACCGGTAACGGGGAAATGTCGCCGCCTTGTGGACACGCCGTTGTAAATGAATGGGCTTTCGCACTTAGTGCAATTTTCGCCAACTCTCTGACTGGAGCTATGGAAGTATGGAGCTATGGAGCCACCAGCCACCCAGGCTGGAGCTATGGAGCTCTGGAGGTATGGAGCTCTGGTGCTATGGAAGTATGGAGCTATGGAGCTATGGAAGTATGGCGCTATGGAGCTATGGAGCTCTGGAAGTATGGAGCTATGGAGCTATGGAGCTCTGGAGGTATGGAGCTATGGAGCCCTGGAGCCCTGGAGCTATGGAGCCCTGGAGCTATGGAGCTATGGAGCCCTGGAGCTATGGAGCCCTGGAGCTATGGAGCTATGGAGCTCTGGTGCTATGGAGCTATGGAGCTCTGGTGCTATGGAGCTATGGAGCTCTGGTGCTATGGAGCTATGGAGCTCTGGTGCTATGGAGCTATGGAGCTCTGGTGCTATGGAGCTATGGAGCTCTGGTGCTATGGAGCTATGGAGCTCTGGTGCTATGGAGCTATGG
>NW_028232020.1:270000-272500 GCF_054491065.1 Syngnathus leptorhynchus
TCACAGCCATCCGTACCAACCCGTCCACCAGCTTCAAATTGGTCACCGACACCCTGCCAACGTCCGCCCGAAAAGCCACTCTCGGGAGTAAGAAAGAGTCACAAATCCGCACCTTCTGCGAGGGCTTCAGCGAAGCCCTCGAGATCTTACTCACCCCATCCTTCACCTGACCCAGAAGATCTGGAGCAACAATTCCCCGCCACGGCACTATATCAGCCCCAAGATAGCGCACAGATTCACCCGGACCAACCATGTGTATCTGCTGCCCACACAGCGACCAGGCTTCACCACCACCATCACCAGCGCCCATCCAGATACCGTGGCACTTACGAGGCTGGACAGCCAGCCCCGTAAGCTGGCAAAAGTCCTCCAGGATCCCCAGGTTGTTCCTCATTCCCTCCTCCGAGCAGCTCAGCAAGACAAGATCATCAGCAAAGGCCAGTGCGGCGATTCGGCGGTCGCCCCAAACGAAGTGGCTTCCATCGCGTTCAAGTTTATGGATGAGAGGGTCCATAGCAAGATTGAAGAGCAGTGGGGACATCGGGTCTCCTTGCTTCACCCCAACCTTCATTTGTATAGGATCGGTGAAGGCGCCACCGCATCCCACCCTGGTCGAGCAGTCCACATAAGAGTGACGAATCAACTCAATCACACGCCTGTCCACGCCAAGTCGACCCAGGACACACAGGATATGTCCATGGGCAACCGAGTCGAAAGCCTTCGCAAAGTCAATGAACACAATTGCCAGCGGCCCGCCACCAGACCTCGAGTGCCCCATGATCCGGTCAAGAATCATAAGGTTCTCTGCGCAACCACTCGCGCCAGCGACGAACCCACGCTGCCGGGGGCTAACGGGACAGGCCCGAGCAAGCCTCATCGTCATTATCCGCCCAAACAGCCTCAGCACGACTGACCCTATCGTTACGGGCCTCCAACCCGCCAACGTACCCAACTCTTCCGGGTCAGCCGATTTGGGTAGCAACCGTGTCTTGCACTCCTTGAAAACCCGGGGAACGACTCCACGTACCATCCATGTTGTGAACAGCCTCGCCAGTTGCTTCCCGGCCGGGTCCCAGTTCAACACAGCCTGTCTTCGAATCCCATCTGGGCCCGGCGCAGAGCTAGATGTCATCCTAGCCAAGTTAGATGTCACTTCAGTCGCCGAGATCGGGTGATAGAATGGTTCATTGTCAGCGGTAAGCTCCACCTCAAAGCCCTCAAGACCGAGAAACGCCCTCACCGTTTCCCATCTCTCACGGAACCCCTCAAACACCAACTCAGGTGGCAAGTCACACCTCAGGGGCGTCAGACCGTCCAAGACACGCCGCGCCATCCCCTTCCGTGCCACACTATACCCCCGTTGCTGGTGATAGAAGGACCGTTTCCGCTGGAGAAGCCGCCTTCTCCACCCTTTCAAGTCTCTACTTCTCGGTGCACGCCTCACTGACGTTGTAGGCCACACTATCTTACCCCCCAGCGCCTCCATGACCTCCAGAGCAGAAGATTCGACCAGGTCAGGCTCCCGGCCTGCTCTCTCAACTAGGGCAGCAGTGTTCCGAAGCTCCTCATCCCCCGACCGCAAAATCCCCATAACCCTCTCTTCCACCATGTCGGGGAGCCCCGGGGGTAAGGACCATTCCTGGGGCGACGCCCTGACCACCAGCCTGCGTCGTCGCGCATCAGAAACACTGCCTGCCGCACCGCTACACAGGGTTCTCCACTTCCACCTCACTTGTTCATTGGTCTTCCCAGTTCCCAACAACTGGGCGACCACCACAAATCGTCGAGGATCATCTCCATGTTCCTCCATCAAAAGTCTCAAGCGGGCGACCTCCTCCGAGCTCCACAGCTTTCCTCTCACCTTGACCACCTTGTCCTGGCTCCGACCCCGTTTCACCCTGAACCACTCATCCGCATGAACATGCCGCATGTGCTGAGAGACTCCAACAGTTGTCCTAAAACAACATCCACAGAGCTCACACTCGAACCCAGGGACGCCCTCCGACCTGCGCACCCCACCACACTTGGCGGCGTGACACCGAATCGAATGGCTGTTATCACCGACCTTCCCGCACAAGCGACACGCGTACTCGACAGCAACACCCGCATGCCGGATAGCAAAATGCATCCCCAGCCTACGAATGCCACCGACTTGCACACCACACAGTTGGCAGTCCCAGGACTCCCGAGGCAGATGCACCAAGACACGGCTGGGGGGGACTGCCACCTTCCCCCCCGAGGTCGACGGCCCCTCAACCGTCATCTCGCCCGCTTTAGCTTTTCTATCACCCTGAACAAGTTGTGGCTCCAGCACGACCCCCATCTCATCAACTCTCATAACTGAATCGATAGAGGCCTTTAATTCGGACGCCACTGAGGAGTTGTCAAGAGCTTCGCCAGCCTGGATCCACCCGCTCCTACGGCCAGACTGACTGTGACTCTGACTCTGTGTAATTGCTAGCGCGGACTTCCGATCCAAGGAGTTTTCGCAACCGTGGCC
>NW_028232020.1:280000-295000 GCF_054491065.1 Syngnathus leptorhynchus
TGGCTTAATCTTTGAGACAAGCATATGCTACTGGCAGGATCAACCAGGTAGGAGAGAGGGTGGCTGGGTAGCGCCTCTCGCTCGCCGGCCCGCCGGAGCGGGGGCTCGCGCGACTGTTTTCCGGACGCCGGCCGCGGTTCGCGGGGGCTCTAGGTGGTCTGACGCTGCCGCGGGGTGAGATGGATCGGGCTGGACCCGGCGCAGCCGAAGCCGAGGACGCGGAACCTCGAATGCGACCCTCGCGGACCCCTAAACGAGAGGAGCTGCGCCCGGCCTCGTAAGACACCTCTTCTCCGGTGCTAGGTCGACCCCGACGCCGCTGGCCGCCGCCGCCGCCTTGCCGCTATCCCTCCGCACGTTTGGGGCCGGTGGCGACCCGCAGGACGGCCGACAACTCGCTCGTTTGGCGGGGCGATGCAAGGTTAGGCGAACTGGGCGGTAACTCGGGTTAGTCGAGGGGACTTCGCGGTGGACAGGGGGGTGCGAATCCGGCCGGGCGGCCCTTCGATGGAGCCTGGTGCAGGGACATTCAATGGGATGAGCCGCGCTCGCCGCGGAACCTTCGAGCGCCGCTACTCAGCAAGTAAACGAGAGGGAGCTGCGCCCGGCCTCGTAAGACGCCTCTTCTCCGGTGCGAGCGCCCCGACGCCGCTGGCCGCCGCCGCCGCCTTGCCGCTATCCCGCCGCGCGTTTGGGGAGGGAGGGCGACCCGTAGGACGGCCCGCCGACTACACGACCGTTTGGCAGAGCGAGTGCAAGGTTAGGCGAGCTGGGCGGTAACTCGGGTTAGTCTGGGGAGACTCGCGGTGGACAGGGTGGCGCGAATCCGGCCGGGCGGCCCCATCGATTAAGCATTGGTAGGGAGCCGAGGATGAGCCGTGCGAAGTGGCCTCGGAGGCGGTCCGTGGGGGACGACGGGGGGGGACGGGCGTCGGCCCTCCGGCCCGAGCAGAGAACGTTCGGTCACCCAAGCGGGAATCTGCGCCCCGGCCCGAGTCGGACTCGGTCGGTGCGGCCCGCTGAGGCCCTCAACTATTCCCGTACGCGGGGGTCGGGAGCTGCGGCGCTGCGCCGGCGACTTACCCGCGCGAGGCACGCACTGCGTGCGGCCAGGATGCGGAGTTGGATCGGCGCTGGTTGGGAACCCTCGGGGAACGAAGGCGGACGGCGGCCAGCCGGCGCCGACGAACCCGTCGGGGAGGGGGCTGGTGGCAGGCGCGATCGGCACTATTGCTGACTGCCGGGAGGGAAGCTGCGCCCCGGCCGAGTCAGACTCAGCCGTTGCGGCCCCCCCGAGCCCGCAGCGCGTAGCGCGGAAGCCATACGCCCCCCCGATGCGGAGCGACAGACGCCCCCGCGACCGCGGTTGGTCGGGAAGGCTTTTCGGATAGAGGTCGGACGGTGTGTGTGGACGGCTTCCCGTGGTGCCGCCGCTATCAAGCCGGAGGGTTTGAGAAACGACATTCGCGGAAGGACCGGCGCGGCCGGCGGACGCTCGCACGCGCGGCGCCCGACACTCAGCCGCTCGCTCGGCCTCCGTGGATCGTGGCTAGGTGGGATGGATGCCAAACCGGGTCGTCTCGGTCTCGCCGCAGTACGGTCGCGCCGGGGCCTGCGGGGCGGCGCGGGGAGCGCACGCTCACGCGGCGGCCGGGGCGCTAGAGTGCGACCCGCAGTGGGTAGGAACCGTCCACCCGACGTCGGACGAGCCGAGGCCGATGGGGGCCCTACCAAGGCGGGTCATGAGTGCCAGTCGGTCAGTTGGGTGAGGGGGTACTCGGAGGCCCGCCGGGAGCAGACGGGCGACCGGGGATGGGGGGCGTACGCGGGCGGGCGCCGGGAGAAGACGGCCCGTCCGGGGTCGAATCTCGGCCTGTGTTTTCGGAGCCGGCCGGGCATCACGCTCCCTCCTTGGATGGACAACATTCGTAGTTGACACTTTGTGTCATTTTATCCGAGCGGGCGGGCGCCTCGAGAGGCGGACCGTCCGGGGCGACTCTCGGCCTGTGTTTTCGGAGCCGGCCGGGCCTCACGCTCCCTCCTTGGATGGACAACATTCGTAGTTGACACTTTGTGTCATTTTATCCGAGCGGGCGGGCGCCGCGAGGCGGACCGTCCGGGGCGACTCTCGGCCTGTGTTTAAGGAGCCGGCCGGGCATCACGCTCCTTCCTTGGATGGACAACATTCGCAGTTGACACTTTGTGTCATTTTATCCGAGCGGGCGGGCGCCTCGAGAGGCGGACCGTCCGGGGCGACTCTCGGCCTGTGTTTAAGGAGCCGGCCGGGCATCACGCTCCTTCCTTGGATGGACAACATTCGTAGTTGACACTTTGTGTCATTTTATCCGAGCGGGCGGGCGCCGCAAGGCGGACCGTCCGGGGCGACTCTCGGCCTGTGTTTAAGGAGCCGGCCGGGCATCACGCTCCTTCCTTGGATGGACAACATTCGCAGTTGACACTTTGTGTCATTTTATCCGAGCAGACGGGCGCCGCGAGGCGGACCGTCCGGGGCGACTCTCGGCCTGTGTTTTCGGAGCCGGCCGGGCATCACGCTCCCTCCTTGGATGGACAACATTCGTAGTTGACACTTTGTGTCATTTTATCCGAGCAGACGGGCGCCGCGAGGCGACCGTCCGGGGCGACTCTCGGCCTGTGTTTAAGGAGCCGGCCGGGCATCACGCTCCTTCCTTGGATGGACAACATTCGTAGTTGACACTTTGTGTCATTTTATCCGAGCGGGCGGGCGCCGCGAGGCGGACCGTCCGGGGCGACTCTCGGCCTGTGTTTAAGGAGCCGGCCGGGCATCACGCTCCTTCCTTGGATGGACAACATTCGCAGTTGACACTTTGTGTCATTTTATCCGAGCAGACGGGCGCCGCGAGGCGGACCGTCCGGGGCGACTCTCGGCCTGTGTTTAAGGAGCCGGCCGGGCATCACGCTCCTTCCTTGGATGGACAACATTCGTAGTTGACACTTTGTGTCATTTTATCCGAGCGGGCGGGCGCCGCGAGGCGGACCGTCCGGGGCGACTCTCGGCCTGTGTTTAAGGAGCCGGCCGGGCATCACGCTCCTTCCTTGGATGGACAACATTCGCAGTTGACACTTTGTGTCATTTTGTTCGGCCTGTGTTTAAGGAGGCGGCCGTCCTCCACTCGGTCCGTGTTTAAGGAGCGACACTCGCGCTCCGGTTCGGCCTGTATTTAGGGAGGCGGCCGTCCTCCGCTTGGTCTGTGTTAAGGGCGACACTCGGTCCATGTTTGAGGAGCCTGGCCCTGACGCTCCTCTCCGGCCTGTGTTTAAGGAGGCGGCCGTCCTCCCCTTGGTCTGTGTTAAGGGCGACACTCGGTCCATGTTTGAGGAGCCTGGCCCTGACGCTCCTCTCCGGCCTGTGTTTAAGGAGGCGGCCGTCCTCCCCTTGGTCTGTGTTAAGGGCGACACTCGGTCCATGTTTGAGGAGCCTGGCCCTGACGCTCCTCTCCGGCCTGTGTTTAAGGAGGCGGCCGTCCTCCCCTTGGTCTGTGTTAAGGGCGACACTCGGTCCATGTTTGAGGAGCCTGGCCCTGACGCTCCTCTCCGGCCTGTGTTTAAGGAGGCGGCCGTCCTCCCCTTGGTCTGTGTTAAGGGCGACACTCGGTCCATGTTTGAGGAGCCTGGCCCTGACGCTCCTCTCCGGCCTGTGTTTAAGGAGGCGGCCGTCCTCCCCTTGGTCTGTGTTAAGGGCGACACTCGGTCCATGTTTGAGGAGCCTGGCCCTGACGCTCCTCTCCGGCCTGTGTTTAAGGAGGCGGCCGTCCTCCGCTTGGTCTGTGTTAAGGGCGACACTCGGTCCGTGTTTAAGGAGCCGGCCCTGACGCTCCTTTTCGGCCTGTGTTTAAGGAGGCGGCCGTCCTCCACTTCCTTCCATGCACCACCACATTCGCAGTTGACACTTTGCCATTTTTTCAGAGAGGTGACACTTAGTCGTTTTTTCGAAAGTTGACACTTAGTCGTTTTTTCGAAAGTTGACACTTTGCCGTTTTTTCAGAGAGGTGACACTTAGCCGTTTTTTCGAAAGTTGACACTTAGCCGTTTTTTCGAAAGTTGACACTTAGCCGTTTTTTCGAAAGTTGACACTTAGTCACTTTTTCGCCACAGTGACACCTCCAGCGCGTGCCACGGCGCTTTTCAGGTCTTCTATCCGACCTTGTGCTGTCGAGGACGGCGTGTCCGACGCCGTGGGGAGACCAGCACCATCTCCTCCATACTCGTAAACGGGGTGCTTTGGAAAACGGGGGGAAAGTCGATGAGTACACTGACTACTGGGACCATTTCATTGTACTCTGGCGCACCTGAAGACCAAAAAAGGTACTGCACCTTAGCCCGGGTACCTCACCCCCTGGTACCTCGAGGAGAACTTAGAAAAATTTCGACAAATTTTTGGTGAGCTCCAGGGAGAGAGGCTGATTTTTCGCTTTTTGAGGCCGACCGCCGAACCGGCGCGGGGCGGACTCACAAGCCCCCCAGAGCCGTGGGCACTTAGTCGTTTTTTCAGAGAGGCGACACTTAGTCGTTTTTTCAGAGGCGACACTTAGTCGTTTTTTCGAAAGTTGACACTTAGCCGTTTTTTCGAAAGTCGACACTTAGCCGTTTTTTTGGAAAGTTGACACTTAGTCGTTTTTTCGAAAGTTGACACTTAGTCGTTTTTTCGCCACAATTGGCTCTGAGCTCCAGGGGGAGAGCCTGGTTTTGCCTTATTTCAGGCCGGCTGGGGAACCGGCGCGGGTCGGATGCACGAGCCCGGCAGAGCCGTGGGCACTTAGAAAATTTTCGCCGATTAAGCTGGGACCTCCAGGCGGAGACCGGCATTCCTCGTCCTCGGGGTTCGACCCAGGAACCGGCGCTGGGCAGACGCCGTAGCCACGCAGAGCCGTGGGCACTTAGAAAATATTCGCCAAGTTGGCTCTGAGCTCCAGGCGGAGAGGCTGGTTTTGCCTTATTTCAGGCCGGCTGGGGAACCGGCGCGGGTCGGATGCACGAGCCCGCAGAGCCGTGGGCACTTTGCCATTTTCTCAGAGTCGACACTTAGTCGTTTTTTCAGAGAGGCGACACTCTGTCGTTTTTTCGAAAGTTGACACTTTGCCGTTTTTTCAGAGAGGCGACACTTAGCCGTTTTTTCGAAAGTCGACACTTAGCCGTTTTTTCAGAGATGTGACACTTTGCCGTTTTTTCGAAAGTTGACACTTAGCCGTTTTTTCGAAAGTCGACACTTAGCCGTTTTTTCAGAGATGTGACACTTAGAAACTTTTTGCCAAGTTGGCTGTGAGCTCCAGGAGGAGACCGTTATTTTTCGTCATTCGAGGCCGACTGCGGAACCGGCGCTGAGCGGACGCCAAAGCTCGGCAGGGCCGTGGGCACTTAGAAACTTTTTGCCAAGTTGGCTGTGAGCTCCAGGAGGAGACCGTTATTTTTCGTCATTCGAGGCCGACTGCGGAACCGGCGCTGAGCGGACGCCAAAGCTCGGCAGGGCCGTGGGCACTTAGAAACTTTTTGCCAAGTTGGCTGTGAGCTCCAGGAGGAGACCGTTATTTTTCGTCATTCGAGGCCGACTGCGGAACCGGCGCTGGGCGGACGCCAAAGCTCGGCAGGGCCGTGGGCACTTAGAAACTTTTTGCCAAGTTGGCTGTGAGCTCCAGGAGGAGACCGTTATTTTTCGTCATTCGAGGCCGACTGCGGAACCGGCGCTGAGCGGACGCCAAAGCTCGGCAGGGCCGTGGGCACTTAGAAACTTTTTGCCAAGTTGGCTGTGAGCTCCAGGAGGAGACCGTTATTTTTCGTCATTCGAGGCCGACTGCGGAACCGGCGCTGGGCGGACGCCAAAGCTCGGCAGGGCCGTGGGCACTTAGAAACTTTTTGCCAAGTTGGCTGTGAGCTCCAGGAGGAGACCGTTATTTTTCGTCATTCGAGGCCGACTGCGGAACCGGCGCTGAGCGGACGCCAAAGCTCGGCAGGGCCGTGGGCACTTAGAAACTTTTTGCCAAGTTGGCTGTGAGCTCCAGGAGGAGACCGTTATTTTTCGTCATTCGAGGCCGACTGCGGAACCGGCGCTGAGCGGACGCCAAAGCTCGGCAGGGCCGTGGGCACTTAGAAACTTTTTGCCAAGTTGGCTGTGAGCTCCAGGAGGAGACCGTTATTTTTCGTCATTCGAGGCCGACTGCGGAACCGGCGCTGGGCGGACGCCAAAGCTCGGCAGGGCCGTGGGCACTTAGAAACTTTTTGCCAAGTTGGCTGTGAGCTCCAGGAGGAGACCGTTATTTTTCGTCATTCGAGGCCGACTGCGGAACCGGCGCTGAGCGGACGCCAAAGCTCGGCAGGGCCGTGGGCACTTAGAAACTTTTTGCCAAGTTGGCTGTGAGCTCCAGGAGGAGACCGTTATTTTTCGTCATTCGAGGCCGACTGCGGAACCGGCGCTGGGCGGACGCCAAAGCTCGGCAGGGCCGTGGGCACTTAGAAACTTTTTGCCAAGTTGGCTGTGAGCTCCAGGAGGAGACCGTTATTTTTCGTCATTCGAGGCCGACTGCGGAACCGGCGCTGAGCGGACGCCAAAGCTCGGCAGGGCCGTGGGCACTTAGAAACTTTTTGCCAAGTTGGCTGTGAGCTCCAGGAGGAGACCGTTATTTTTCGTCATTCGAGGCCGACTGCGGAACCGGCGCTGGGCGGACGCCAAAGCTCGGCAGGGCCGTGGGCACTTAGAAACTTTTTGCCAAGTTGGCTGTGAGCTCCAGGAGGAGACCGTTATTTTTCGTCATTCGAGGCCGACTGCGGAACCGGCGCTGGGCGGACGCCAAAGCTCGGCAGGGCCGTGGGCACTTAGAAACTTTTTGCCAAGTTGGCTGTGAGCTCCAGGAGGAGACCGTTATTTTTCGTCATTCTAGGCCGGCTGCAGAACCGGCGCGGGTCGGATGCACGAGCCCGCAGAGCCGTGGGCACTTTGCCACTTTTTCGCCACAATTGGCTCTGAGCTCCAGGAGGAGACCGTTATTTTTCGTCATTCTAGGCCGGTTGCAGAACCGGCGCGGCTCGGATGCACGAGCCCGCAGAGCCGTGGGCACTTAGAAAATTTTCAGAGAGGCGACACTTTGCCATTTTTTCAGAGAGGTGACACTTAGTCGTTTTTTCGAAAGTTGACACTTAGCCGTTTTTTCGAAAGTTGACACTTAGCCGTTTTTTCGAAAGTTGACACTTAGTCGTTTTTTCGCCAAAGTGCCCACCTCCAGCGCGTGCCACGGCGCTTTCCAGGTCTTCTATCCGACCTTGTGCTGTCGAGGACGGCGTGTCCGACGCCGTGGGGAGACCAGCACCATCTCCTCCATACTCGTAAACGAGGTGCTTTGGAAAACGGGGGGAAAGTCGATGAGTACACTGACTACTGGGACCATTTCATTGTACTCTGGCGCACCTGAAGACCAAAAAAGGTACTGCACCTTAGCCCGGGTACCTCACCCCCTGGTACCTCGAGGAGAACTTAGAAAAATTTCGACAAATTTTTGGTGAGCTCCAGGGAAAGAGGCTGATTTTTCGCTTTTTGAGGCCGACCGCCGAACCGGCGCGGGGCGGACTCACAAGCCCCGCAGAGCCGTGGGCACTTAGTCGTTTTTTCAGAGAGGCGACACTTAGTCGTTTTTTCGAAAGGCGACACTTAGCCGTTTTTTCGAAAGTCGACACTTAGCCGTTTTTTCGAAAGTTGACACTTAGTCGTTTTTTTGAAAGTTGACACTTAGTCGTTTTTTCGCTGATTTTGCTGGGACCTCCAGGCGAGGACCGGCGTTTTTCGTCTTCCGGGTTCGACCCGGGAACCAGCGCCGAGCGGACACATTCGCTCGCAAGTGCCGTTGGCACTTAGAAAATTTTTCGTTTGTCATGAGCTCCGGGCGGAGACCGGCATTTTTCGTCATTCGAGGCCGACGGGGGAACCAGCCGGAGCGGACACGTTTGCTCGGAAGAGCCGTTGGCACTTAGAAAAAATTCCGTGTCTCGTGAGCTCCAGGGGGGACAGGCTGGTTTTATTCATCCGTAGCCGACATGGGAACCAGCGCGGAGCGGATTGGTGTTGCGCTGGCATATACCTCATCTCTCTCAGGAGTCCCCCCCTTATACGTGCCGATGGTGTTTTGGAAAACGGGGGGTAACTGGATGAGTACACTGACTAGTGGGACCAGTACACTAGCGAGTGGGACCAGTACACTGACTAGTGGGACCAACACACTATGAGCGCCTGGTACCTAAAATGGAAGTATAGAGGCCGAATTTCGGGCAAGATCACGCCGGGTTAGGCTTCCAGGACCTCGGCTAAGCAATTTTAACGGGTCGCCCGGTTCTTTTTTGAACCAGCCCGGTTCTTTTTTTTTATCCAGCCCGGTTCTTTTTACACTTCCAGCTGGAGCTCGGGAGCGGCTTTTTGCAAAAGATCACGCCGTGTTAGGCTTCCAGGACCTCGGCTAAGCAATTTTAACGGGTTGCCCGGTTCATTTTTGATCCAGCCCGGTTCTTTTTTTATCCAGCCTGGTTCTTTTTACACTTCCAGCTGGAGCTCGGGAGCGGCTTTTTGCACAAGAACACGCCGTGTTAGGCTTCCAGGACCTCGGCTAAGCAATTTTAACGGGTCGCCCGGTTCTTTTTTGATCCAGCCCGGTTCTTTTTTTATCCAGCCCGGTTCTTTTTACACTTCCAGCTGGAGCTCGGGAGCGGCTTTTTGCACAAGAACACGCCGTGTTAGGCTTCCAGGACCTCGGCTAAGCAATTTTAACGGGTCGCCCGGTTCTTTTTTGATCCAGCCCGGTTCTTTTTTTATCCAGCCCGGTTCTTTTTACACTTCCAGCTGGAGCTCGGGAGCGGCTTTTTGCACAAGAACACGCCGTGTTAGGCTTCCAGGACCTCGGCTAAGCAATTTTAACGGGTCGCCCGGTTCTTTTTTGATCCAGCCCGGTTCTTTTTTTATCCAGCCCGGTTCTTTTTACACTTCCAGCTGGAGCTCGGGAGCGGCATTTTGCACAAGATCACGCCGTGTTAGGCTTCCAGGACCTCGGCTAAGCAATTTTAACGGGTCGCCCGGTTCTTTTTTGATCCAGCCCGGTTCTTTTTTTTATCCAGCCTGGTTCTTTTTACACTTCCAGCTGGAGCTCGGGAGCGGCTTTTTGCACAAGATCACGCCGTGTTAGGCTTCCAGGACCTCGGCTAAGCAATTTTAACGGGTCGCCCGGTTCTTTTTTGATCCAGCCCGGTTCTTTTTTTTATCCAGCCCGGTTCTTTTTACACTTCCAGCTGGAGCTCGGGAGCGGCTTTTTGCACAAGAACACGCCGTGTTAGGCTTCCAGGACCTCGGCTAAGCAATTTTAACGGGTCGCCCGGTTCTTTTTTGATCCAGCCCGGTTCTTTTTTTGATCCAGCCCGGTTCTTTTTACACTTCCAGCTGGAGCTCGGGAGCGGCTTTTTGCACAAGATCACGCCGGGTTAGGCTTCCAGGACCTCGGCTAAGCAATTTTAACGGGTCGCCCGGTTCTTTTTTGATCCAGCCCGGTTCTTTTTTTATCCAGCCCGGTTCTTTTTACACTTCCAGCTGGAGCTCGGGAGCGGCTTTTTGCACAAGAACACGCCGTGTTAGGCTTCCAGGACCTCGGCTAAGCAATTTTAACGGGTCGCCCGGTTCTTTTTTGATCCAGCCCGGTTCTTTTTTTATCCAGCCCGGTTCTTTTTACACTTCCAGCTGGAGCTCGGGAGCGGCATTTTGCACAAGATCACGCCGTGTTAGGCTTCCAGGACCTCGGCTAAGCAATTTTAACGGGTCGCCCGGTTCTTTTTTGATCCAGCCCGGTTCTTTTTTTTATCCAGCCTGGTTCTTTTTACACTTCCAGCTGGAGCTCGGGAGCGGCTTTTTGCACAAGATCACGCCGTGTTAGGCTTCCAGGACCTCGGCTAAGCAATTTTAACGGGTCGCCCGGTTCTTTTTTGATCCAGCCCGGTTCTTTTTTTTATCCAGCCCGGTTCTTTTTACACTTCCAGCTGGAGCTCGGGAGCGGCTTTTTGCACAAGAACACGCCGTGTTAGGCTTCCAGGACCTCGGCTAAGCAATTTTAACGGGTCGCCCGGTTCTTTTTTGATCCAGCCCGGTTCTTTTTTTGATCCAGCCCGGTTCTTTTTACACTTCCAGCTGGAGCTCGGGAGCGGCATTTTGCACAAGATCACGCCGTGTTAGGCTTCCAGGACCTCGGCTAAGCAATTTTAACGGGTCGCCCGGTTCTTTTTTGATCCAGCCCGGTTCTTTTTTTTATCCAGCCTGGTTCTTTTTACACTTCCAGCTGGAGCTCGGGAGCGGCTTTTTGCACAAGATCACGCCGTGTTAGGCTTCCAGGACCTCGGCTAAGCAATTTTAACGGGTCGCCCGGTTCTTTTTTGATCCAGCCCGGTTCTTTTTTTTATCCAGCCCGGTTCTTTTTACACTTCCAGCTGGAGCTCGGGAGCGGCATTTTGCACAAGATCACGCCGTGTTAGGCTTCCAGGACCTCGGCTAAGCAATTTTAACGGGTCGCCTGGTTCTTTTTTGAACCAGCCCGGTTCTTTTTTTTATCCAGCCCGGTTCTTTTTACACTTCCAGCTGGAGCTCGGGAGCGGCTTTTTGCACAAGATCACGCCGTGTTAGGCTTCCAGGACCTCGGCTAAGCAATTTTAACGGGTCGCCCGGTTCTTTTTTGAACCAGCCCGGTTCTTTTTTTTATCCAGCCCGGTTCTTTTTACACTTCCAGCTGGAGCTCGGGAGCGGCTTTTTGCACAAGATCACGCCGGGTTAGGCTTCCAGGACCTCGGCTAAGCAATTTTAACGGGTCGCCCGGTTCTTTTTTTTATCCAGCCCGGTTCTTTTTTTATCCAGCCCGGTTCTTTTTACACTTCCAGCTGGAGCTCGGGAGCGGCTTTTTGCACAAGATCACGCCGGGTTAGGCTTCCAGGACCTCGGCTAAGCAATTTTAACGGGTCGCCCGGTTCTTTTTTTTATCCAGCCCGGTTCTTTTTTTATCCAGCCCGGTTCTTTTTACACTTCCAGCTGGAGCTCGGGAGCGGCTTTTTGCACAAGATCACGCCGGGTTAGGCTTCCAGGACCTCGGCTAAGCAATTTTAACGGGTCGCCCGGTTCTTTTTTTTATCCAGCCCGGTTCTTTTTTTATCCAGCCCGGTTCTTTTTACACTTCCAGCTGGAGCTCGGGAGCGGCTTTTTGCACAAGATCACGCCGTGTTAGGCTTCCAGGACCTCGGCTAAGCAATTTTAACGGGTCGCCCGGTTCTTTTTTGATCCAGCCCGGTTCTTTTTCCACTTCCAGCTGGAGCTCAGCAGCGGCTTTTTGCACAAGATCACGCCGGGTTAGGCTTCCAGGACCTCGGCTAAGCACTTCTAACGGGTCGCCCGGTTCTTTTTTTGAACCAGCCCGGTTCTTTTTACACTTCCAGCTGGAGCTCAGCAGCGGCTTTTTGCACAAGATCACGCCGGGTTAGGGTTCCAGGACCTCGGCTAAGCAATTTTAACGGGCCGCCCGGTTCTTTTTTTGATCCAGCCCGGTTCTTTTTACACTTCCAGCTGGAGCTCAGCAGCGGCTTTTTGCACAAGATCACGCCGGGTTAGGCTTCCAGGACCTCGGCTAAGCACTTCTAACGGGTCGCCCGGTTCTTTTTTTTGAACCAGCCCGGTTCTTTTTACACTTCCAGCTGGAGCTCAGCAGCGGCTTTTTGCACAAGATCACGCCGGGTTAGGCTTCCAGGACCTCGGCTAAGCAATTTTAACGGGCCGCCCGGTTCTTTTTTTGATCCAGCCCGGTTCTTTTTACACTTCCAGCTGGAGCTCAGCAGCGGCTTTTTGCACAAGATCACGCCGGGTTAGGCTTCCAGGACCTCGGCTAAGCACTTCTAACGGGCCCTGGTCCACCCCTGCCAGCGCATTTCAAAACTTGGCATTAATTTCGACCTAAGAGACGAAGTCTGATTTTTTTCTACCACTTGGGCGGCCTTTTTGCACCCAGAACACCCGCACCGGCACCATAAATTCGAAGGGTGCCGAGTGCGTCGGCGCAGATTCTGCGACGGAGTGACACTTCCCTCTTGTGGACATTCGGCGGTAGGTGAAATGCGCACTCGGTCTTCTCTTTTCTTTTCCTTCCAGTGAAACTTTGGCAACATTCTGCGAGCTGCTGGCTTCCAGAACCTCGGCCAAGCAGGTGGAGGATTTTTTTCCACTTCCAGCTGGAGGTGAGGAGGGACTTTTTGGGCAAGATCACGCCGACTTAGCAAGCAAGGTGGAAGTGCCAGCATGCTCCGTGGCTGGAAGTGTGGAGCTCCAGCACCCTCCGTGCCTATGGAACTGTGGAGCTCCAGCACCCTCCGTGCCTATGGAAGTGTGGAGCTCCAGCACCCTCCCTGCCTATGGAAGTGTGGAGCTCCAGCACCCTCCCTGCCTATGGAAGTGTGGAGCTCCAGCACCCTCCCTGCCTATGGAAGTGTGGAGCTCCAGCACCCTCCGTGCCTATGGAAGTGTGGAGCTCCAGCACCCTCCCTGCCTATGGAAGTGTGGAGCTCCAGCACCCTCCCTGCCTATGGAAGTGTGGAGCTCCAGCACCCTCCGTGCCTATGGAAGTGTGGAGCTCCAGCACCCTCCCTGCCTATGGAAGTGTGGAGCTCCAGCACCCTCCCTGCCTATGGAAGTGTGGAGCTCCAGCACCCTCCCTGCCTATGGAAGTGTGGAGCTCCAGCACCCTCCCTGCCTATGGAAGTGTGGAGCTCCAGCACCCTCCCTGCCTATGGAAGTGTGGAGCTCCAGCACCCTCCCTGCCTATGGAAGTGTGGAGCTCCAGCACCCTCCGTGCCTATGGAAGTGTGGAGCTCCAGCACCCTCCCTGCCTATGGAAGTGTGGAGCTCCAGCACCCTCCCTGCCTATGGAAGTGTGGAGCTCCAGCACCCTCCCTGCCTATGGAAGTGTGGAGCTCCAGCACCCTCCGTGCCTATGGAAGTGTGGAGCTCCAGCACCCTCCGTGCCTGGAGCTATGGAAGTGTGGAGCTCCAGCACCCTCCGTGCCTGGAGCTATGGAAGTGTGGAGCTCCATCACCCTCCGTGCCTAGGGAAGTGTGGAGCTCCAGCACCCTCCGTGCCTATGGAAGAGCCACCTCCGCGGCCCGCCCCTGGTACCTCAACTACCGAGGCCAGCCGCTCGACCAGGCCGGCCCAGAGTTCCAGCCGCTCGGCTTCACTCTCTCACAAGCCCCGCCTGGAGCTCCCCAGCCCGCCCCTGGTACCTCAACTACCGAGGCCAGCCGCTCGACCACGCCGGCGCAGAGTTCCAGCCGCTCGGATAAGCTCTGCCACTCTCCCGCTAAGCAGCCACCGGTAACGGGGAAATGTCGCCGCCTTGTGGACACGCCCTTGTAAATGAATGGGCTTTCGCACTTAGTGCAATTTTCGCCAGCTCCGTGGCTGCAAGTATGGAGCTATGGAGCCACCAGCCAGGCTGGAGCTCTGGAGCTATGGAAGTATGGAGCTCTGGAGCTCTGGAGCTATGGAGCTATGGAGCTATGGAGCTATGGAGCTCTGGGGCTATGGAGCTATGGAGCTATGGAGCTATGGAAGTATGGAGCTATGGAGCTATGGAGCTATGGAAGTATGGAAGTATGGAGCTATGGAGCTATGGAGCTATGGAAGTATGGAAGTATGGAGCTATGGAGCTATGGAGCTATGGAAGTACGGAGCTATGGAGCTATGGAAGTATGGAAGTATGGAAGTATGGAGCTATGGAGCTATGGAGCTATGGAGCTCTGGAGCTCTGGAGCTATGGAGCTATGGAAGTAGGGAGCTATGGAGCTATGGATGTATGGAGCTATGGAGCCACCAGCCAGCCAGGCTGGAGCTATGGAAGTATGGAGCCATGGAGCTCTGGAGCTATGGAAGTATGGAGCTATGGAGCTATGGAGCTCTGGAGCTATGGAGCTCTGGAGCTATGGAGCTCTGGAGCTATGGAGCTATGGAAGTATGGAGCTATGGAGCTATGGAAGTATGGAGCTATGGAGCTATGGATCTATGGAAGTATGGAGTTATGGAGCTCTGGAGCTATGGAGCTATGGAGCTATGGAGCTATGGAAGTCTGGAGCTATGGAAGTATGGAGCTATGGAGCTATGGAAGTATGGAGCTCTGGAGCTATGGAGCCACCAGCCAGCACCCTCCGTGGCTCAACCACGCCGGCCCAGAGTTCCAGCCGCTCGGCTTCACTCTCTCACAAGCCCCGCCTGGAGCTCCCCAGCCCGCCCCTGGTACCTCAACTACCGAGGCCAGCCGCTCGACCACGCCGGCCCAGAGTTCCAGCCGCTCGGCTTCACTCTCTCACAAGACCCGCCTGGAGCTCCCCGGCCCACCCCTGGTACCTCAACTACCGAGGCCAGCCGCTCGACCACGCCGGCGCAGAGTTCCAGCCGCTCGGATGAGCTCTGCCACTCTCCCGCCGCGCAGCCACCGGTAACGGGGAAATGTCGCCGCCTTGTGGACACGCCGTTGTAAATGAATGGGCTTTCGCACTTAGTGCAATTTTCGCCAACTCTCTGACTGGAGCTCTGGTGCTATGGAGCTATGGAGCTATGGTGCTATGGAGCTATGGAGCTCTGGAGGTATGGAGCTCTGGAGGTATGGAGCTCTGGTGCTATGGAGCTATGGAGCTCTGGTGCTATGGAGCTATGGAGCTCTGGAGGTATGGAGCTCTGGAGGTATGGAGCTCTGGAGGTATGGAGCTATGGAGCCCTGGAGCTCTGGAGCTATGGAAGTATGGAGCCATGGAGCTCTGGAGCTATGGAAGTATGGAGCTATGGAGCTCTGGAGCTATGGAGCTCTGGAGCTATGGAGCTCTGGTGCTATGGAGCTATGGAGCTCTGGTGCTATGGAGCTATGGAGCTCTGGTGCTATGGAGCTATGGAGCTCTGGTGCTATGGAGCTATGGAGCTCTGG